>NC_052956.1:33380857-33590179 GCF_013358895.1 Oreochromis aureus | reverse complement strand
AGCGTCTGCAAATCGCGCTGTCTGAAGTAACTTCATCTTTACACAAAACTGTAAGCTGTCATCTGTGAAGCGTGAGCGGTGTTTGTTTTTACCATAGTTCATGGTGGACAATGGCTGCTCTTCTGAATTTTGCTCTCTGTAGCCGTATGAATGGCAAACTACAGTGATTAGCAGCGGCATAGGCACACATAAAATTTCTTCTGAAATTTTCGCTTTCTAGTTATTATTATTATTATTATTCTCCAGTTTCCGCCTGAAAATTTTGCAGCGAATCTCGCCCCGCAGTTTTGAGACAAGCTTCATATATGTTACCTCATTTTGTGCGGCTGGATCAGGAATGGTGTGCTATGACTTTTGGTGTTTATAACTATTATAGTTTTTTAAATATTAATATTTTAGTGAAAATTTTCCCGCGCCTCTCTGCCTAACAGTTTTGACAATAGGGTTACATATGTTAGATCATTTTTTGTGCGGCTGGAGCTGGACTAGTATGGTATACACTTTTGGTGTTCATGACTTTTATAGTTTTTGAAATATTTAGATTTTAGTGCAAATTTAGGCCAATTTCCATAGAAACAGACTTTATTTGTGGTGGGTTGGCTCTCTCTAGTGGTATACCGGGAGTAGTACGGCCGAAATCTGTATGCTTGTTTTAAACTCAATATCCCATAATGCATAGCACGCCTCTGCCGAGTTCAACAATGGCGGACACCTCTTCGTTTTAAACGTCTTTTATTCGTGTTTCTAGGTCACAAAATGAACTTTTAAGATATTTTCAGGCGAGAATGTAGGTGTGTAAACTTCAAATATCTGCTCGTTTTGTCAAAACATCCCATATTATATCTGACGATGTTGCCGGCTAACTAGCTAGCGTGGCTAGCGCCGCTAGCTAAGCGCCGCTCGATGTGGAAATAATAACTGAGTTGTTTGGTCTTGGCTAACGCGCAGCTACAACAGAGAGCAGCTATCTACCGGTGTGTGTCAGAAAAACATGCGGGAACGAGACATAGGAGGCGGCGAGGGGACCGCCGATCGACCGGTGGTAGATCGTGGATCAGGCAAACCTAAGGCAGGGCGTGAGGTGAACTGAATTTCAGGTAAGAAGTTATGAATTGCACAGGAGTTTCTATAGAGCTGTGTGCGCGCTAAGTTACTGACGTTGAACTTTATTTTATTCATAACGGTTAGTCCGTAGAGTTGCCGTACAAACGGAATCGTCCCACATTCAGAGAAAATATTACGATTTATTCTGTCGTTATGAAGCCTCCCTGTCATTCTCTGGCCTGTTGCAACTTCAATCGTGAAACTGATCAACGATCGGCTTTTCGCTCTTGTTTATCGCGCTAAACAACAGCAGCACGTTTAAGCTTGATCAGCTGTTGTTAGAATTCATTTGATTTTAATTTTGCGGCTGGTCCAAACCAGGAGATGTCCTTACTGAATCATCAGAGCTGAACTGGTGATGGAGAAACAGGTTTACCCTTTACAGGGCTTCATAAAATCGCTAGCCCGACGTCCCGGGGCTAGCGATTTTTCCAATCGGGCTACCAAAATCCATCTCAGCCCTGCCCGTCGGGCTATCATGGGAGGGAAAGATATGTCAATGCTTTTGCATTCTTTTCGCAAATGTAGCTGAGTAATTATGTCATCGGCATCGATGAGCCACTGTCAATATGTGACACATTGAAATCGCGTTTGAATTTGCGCTTGTTTTTGCTTTCACTTTCACTTTGCGCTAACTGTGTGTGAGAGCGACAGCACTAATTGGTAAGTCACAGATTAATTGCACACCAATTCCTCTGACATCGTCTTATCAATCGTTAGCTTACTATCAAACATGACAAGTGAAATCTCCTGCAGCAAGCTTAAAGCGTGATAGAGGCTGATTACGCAGAGAATTGCTGATCGTTATGTAAGTATGCATGTAAGAGCAGATGGATTTAAGCAGGTATTTTAGTTCTGCAGAGCCAAACAAGAGAGGTCAGGGTGAAGAAGGGCAGCCAAAGAAAAGCCAACCACAAAACGGAAAAGTTATGACAAATCAGACTATGAGGAAAAAAAAAGCGCAGCTTTATGGTTTCATGGACTAAAGAATTTATGTGGCTGGAATACGACGAGCTAAATAACCTCATGTTCTGCGGGTGTGTTGTGAGTTTCCCTCGATTTCTGAGTCGACAAGCGCCTTTGTTACTGGGACCAGTCATTTTAAGAAAGACCCCATCAGAACCCATGACAAATGCAAGAAATGCATTATTGCCCAGTCTGCAATATCTTTCCCAGAACAAACACCAATTGCAAAAAGCATACTAAAAATAAACCAAGCATAACAAGAAGTCCTGAAAAATCTGTTTAGAACAGCCTACTATGTTGCAAAGAGTGAACTACCACTGGCAAAATTTAGCAGTCTTTGCAAACTTCAAAAAGCAAATGGCCTAGATCTTGGTTGCACTTGCCTCTTACCTGTGATTTCAGTGGAAATGTCAAAAATAAGGATCTGACACAGACTGATTCCTGTTGTACAGTTCTTACAAGTTCATAGAAATTTGTTCAATTAGAACCAAATATTTGAGTTGATGATTGAAATTGTTGTTGTAATTTGTGTTTTAAATATTTTTTAGATTGATGTTTTGTTTCCTTTACAATATTATACTTTAATGTATAATATTGTAAAGGAAACAAAACATCAATCCAAAAATTGTCCTCTTTTTTTTTTTTATTCGGCTACTTAAATTTATTACCAAAAACTGAAGAGTGCCTCCCGAAGGCTACAGGGATTTTGAAATTTTGCGAGCCCTGCTTTAGGTGACATGAATGAGTTGAAGGAAGTTATGAACTGTTTCTCAGAGACAAATAAACACCCAGCTCCTGTTTTTGTGTAGCTGACAGCTGGTAACTGTGCAGGGGCGGATCTAGCAAAGCTTTTGCCAGGGGGCCAGGTAGGGCATTAACAGGGAAAGGGGGACACAAAGATATACTTTTCTTTCTTACTCTCGTATAAAATATTTAGCTTTTTATTAAATAGTTATCTGCATCTTACAACCAAAGTTTGTATAATAATACACAAGATTGGCTGTAGACCATTGTTAATCATTTACTGTGTAAAAATAACAAAAAACAAAAAGTAAATGCAAAAGTGCATAAATATTTATTTTACGTGTTTGATGTGTGTGGCGGGGCGTGGTCTGCAGTGCCGCTGCAGGGGAGGTGGACCCACGGGCGTAAAGTCTGTGCTCTTCGGCTGTTTTTGGGGGTGTGTCGGGCTGTCAGTTGAAAAGCTACAGCCGGCTGTGTGGGTACACCAAGCATGTGTGAAAAGTGGTCCATAACGTAATGCTTCAAAGAGTGTTCATGCAAACATTGTCGGGTCTGCCGTGGTACAATGGGACTTCTGCTCATGAACCTGTGTGCACAGCATCTGCAAATCGGGGCTGTGCAAAGTCACTTCATCTTTACCCAAAACTGTAAGCTGTCATCTGTGAGGCGCGAGCGGTGTTTGTTTTACCATAGTTCACGGTGGAGAATGGCTGCTCTTCTGAGTTTTGCTCTCTGTAGCCGTATGAATGTCAAACTACACTGATTCGCAGCGGCATAGGCACACATAAAATTTCTTCTGAAATTTTCGCTTTCTAGTTATTATTATTATTATTATTCTCCAGTTTCCGCCTGAAATTTTGCAGCGAATCTCGCCCCGCAGTTTTGAGACAAGCTTCATATATGTTACCTCATTTTGTGCGGCTGGATCTGGAATGGTGTGCTATGACTTTTGGTCTTTATGAATTTTATAGTTTTTAAATATTAATATTTTAGTGAAAATTTTCCCGCGCTCCTCTGCCGAACAGTTTTGACTTTAGGGTTACATATGTTAGATCATTTTGTGCGGCTGGAGCTGGACTATTATGTCATGACTTTTGGTGTTCATGACTTTTATAGTTTTTAAATATTAATATTTTAGTGCAAATTTAGGCCAATTCATCTTTTGGCGCCAAATAAACAGACTTCATTTGTGGTGTGTTGGCTCCATCTTTTGGTCCCATTGAAACAAATTTCAAACTTCATTTGTGGTGTGTTGGCTCTCTCTAGTGGTATGCCGGGAGTGGTACAGCCTGTCTACCCTTATTTGGATTACCGTAATGATGACAATTTCAACGGTGCGCACAGCGTCGCTGCTTTCAGGAGCCATTGGAATTTTTAAGGTTGCGCAAATCATTCAAAAGTTACGGTAATGCTTGGTGGAAAACTCAATATCCCACAATTCATAGCAGGCCTCTGCCGAGTCAAACAATGGCGGCCATCACTTAGTTTTTATTTTCCTCTTAATACTGTTTCTAGGTCACAAAATAAACTTTTAAGATATTTTCAGGCGAGAATGTAGTTGTGTAAACTTCAAATATCTGCTCGTTTTGTCAAAACATCCCATATTAGCGACACTGTTCTGACGATGTCGTTTCTGCCTGAGGCTAGCTGGCTAGCTAGCTAGCGGCTTTGCTAACAAGCTACAGCCGGCCTGGATGACAGTGAGGGCGGCTTACTATGGTTTCACCCCCGGTCCTTCGCAATGTCTCGTGGTCACAGCTGGACTTATTTTTCCTTCATATGGACCGATGATTTATTTATTTATTCATTTTAGTAACGGTATAAACAGTGAAAGGTGGTGGATTGGCCAGATGTAAACTTCAAATATCTGCTCGTGTTACCAAGACATCCCATATTAGCTCTGATGTTTTCGGTGCCTGCAAAGAGCTAGACAGGTAGCTAGCTAACCCGAGCTGGCTGTCTTTTTGACTCAGGGTCATAGCTGGACTTATTTTTCGTTTTTATGAGCCGATGAGGGGTTTTTTTTAGTAACGGTACAAACAGTGAAAGGCGGTGGATTGTCCAGATGCTGGTCGATGTGGAAAAAATAACTGAGTTGTTTGGTAGTCGCTGACGCGGAGCTACAACCGAGGGCAGCTATCCACGGTGTGTGTCAGAAAGAACATGCGGGAACGAGGCGGCGGGCGACCGCATCCGATCGACCGGTGGTAGATCGTGGATCAGGAAACCGAAGGCAGGAGAAGCAGGCGGCTGCCGGTCGGAGCGTGAGGTGAACTGAATTTCAGGTAAGAAGTTATGACCTGCACTCTATTTGGGTCAGATATAAACCGAGTTTAGGTGTAGTTTATTTTCGTTGTGCTGACTTTTACAATCAGTTATAATAACTCGTACTGCGTGGTAGCTAGCACGATGGAGTTTATGACAGCCTCCCCTGTCATTCTCTCGCCTGTTGAAACTTCAGTCATGAAACTGATCAATGATCGGCTTTTTCTCTTGTTTGTTTATCACGCTAAACAACAGCAGCACGTTTAAGCTTGATCAGCTGTTGTTAGAATTCTTTTGATTTTAATTTCTAGTATCAGCTGATGTTTGCTGGAGCATGAAGATGAAATCAGGAGATGTCCTTACTGAATCATCAGAGCTGAACTGGTGATGGAGAAACAGGTTTACCCTTAGGTGACATGAATGAGTTGAAGGAAGTTATGAACTGTTTCTGACAGACAAATATACACCAAGCTCCTTTTTTGTGTAGCTGACAGCTGGTAACTGTGCAGGGGCGGATCTAGCAAAGCTTTTGCCAGGGGGCCAGGTAGGGCATTAACAGAGAAAGGTGGACACAAAGATATACTTTTCTTTCTTACTCTCATATAAAATATTTAGCTTTTATTAAATAGTTATCTGAATCTTACAACCAAAGTTTGTATAATAATACACAAGATTGGCTGTAGACCATTGTTCATCATTCAGAACACTGTGTAAAAATAACAAAAACAAAAAGTGAATGCAAAAGTGCATAAATATTTATTTTACGTGTTTGATGTGTGTGGCGGGCGTGGTCTGCAGTGCCGCTGCAGGGAGGTGGACCCACCTGAGCGGCACCTGCAATCACGCCCTCGGGCGTAGTCTGTGCTCTCTCGGCTGTTTTTGGGTGTGTGTCGGGCTGTGAGTTGAAAAGCTACAGCCGGCTGTTTGGGTACACCAACCATGTGTGAAAAGTGGTCCATAACGTAATGCTTCAAAGCGTGTTCATGCAAACATTGTCGGATCTGCCGTGGTACAATGGGACTTCTGCTCATGAACCTGTGTGCACAGCGTCTGCAAATCGGCGCTGTACGAAGTAACTTCATCTTTACACAAAACTGTAAGCTGTTATCTGTGAAGCGTGAGCGGTGTTTGTTTTTACCATAGTTCATGGTGGAGAATGGGTGCTCTTCTGAGTTTTGCTCTCTGTAGCTATATGAATGGCAAACTACACTGAATAGCAGCGGCATAGGCACACATAAAATTTCTTCTGAAATTTTCGCTTTCTAGTTTCTTTTGTTACCCCCAAACCACAGTGAAGTGTCTGGTGACTCTGGGCAGTGCTTGGTGACACAGACAGAGTTCTTAGGAGTGCTTGATGACACTGCGCCATTTGTCCACAAGTCTGTCCTCCCTGAACTGGAGGAGGAGACTGAGAGGGTGCTCCTGGTGAACTGGAAACTTCTGGAGACCCTGAACCTTGGAGTGATTTGGTTACCCCTTCTAACACCTTCCTTCTCTTTGGGGGAGAAGAGAGGGGTGACACAGAACGTTGCAGGTGTGCTAGGCTGACCGCTTCTTTTTCCCCTCTCCGGGGTGTGACGGCTTGTTCTTTGCAGCAGCCGCTGCAAAGGAATGCTTGCCCCAAGGTCTTTGGTTCTCTACCTTGGCCTGGTGGGCACCCTGCTGGCCTCCTGCTCCTCTCTGCATTCTGACCCCACTCTGTCTCCCTCTCACAGCTGCTGCTGTTGCGGCAAAGCCAGCTCTTGGCACCTGCTGGGGCTGAGAGTTAGGTTTTCTGGGTAAGCAGAGGTTGAATGCTTCTCCCTCCTGCTTTCTGCGGGTGCTTGTTTCTCTCATTCTCTCCAGGGCTGGGCCAAAGAGACCCTTGGTTGGGTCATAGGCTGCATCCATTACCTCAGCCCTCTGAGCATCACCTAGGCCTGACAGGTTTAGCCACAAGGCTCTCTCACCCGAGACTGCAAGGCCCATAACGCGGCCACACCCTTGGACTGCTCCCCTGGAGGAGCGAAGAATGAGATCATTAACCACGCAGATTTCATCCCAGAGGGCTGGGTTCGGGGAACCCGAGTCAAGCTCACGGCCCATGTCTTCCAGAATTTCTGCCTGATATGCTGATAGCTGTGTGACTGCATTAAGCGAGCATACTGACTGTGCAGCATATTTGTACATCCTTTGATAGATAGACGCCGTGGGGCGATCTATCTTGTTGGGCAAAGAAACACTAGAAGAAGCTGAGATTGCCCTGCGGTTAGGGTGAAGGTGATACGCCACTGAAGGCTCCACTGCTGGGGGTTCGGTCAGCCCCAGTTCACCCATCCCCTGGATCTCAAGCTTGGAGCAGCCCTTGGTCGGAAGCTTGCTTTTTAAAAGGGCTTGACCAATAGCGACTCATTTCTTTCATGCAGGCCGGGACTGCTGGCAGAAGCTGCTTCGATGGCGGCAAGGCTGGTAGGAGCCTCTTGCCGTCATACAGGTCGCGTTCTGCCCCTTCGGCATCCTGGGCGGCTGGCCATGGGATGCCTAGCTTGGCAGCAGCCCGTTTGCAGACCTCGTACAAATTACTGTCCACCGGGGGTGCAACTTCAGCCCCACTCGGTGGCCTGGACTGCTGGGGAGGAAAGGTGGAGTCATCCTCCTGTTCCTCATCCATGTCCTCCATGTCGAGGAAGTCGGAGTCGGCATCGCCCTCCGCGCCCTCGCCACCCGGCCCATGCGTTTTGATCGAGGAGGTCCTCGAGCGATGGGGGCATGGCGGGACTCTTCTTCCATCATGTCCGCCCAGCTTGTGGAGGCTCGCGGATGATGGATATCGCTCGTAGCAGTAGCGGCCGACAGGCAGGGGTCCTGACTGTTCGTTACTGCTACTCTCAGCCTCCTTTCCAGGACTTTCTCTGGCATCAACGCACAGTGTGGGCATCCCTGAGGGTCCGCCAGTGAAGCCTGAGCATGCTTGGCACCCATACAGGCGATGCACATTGGATGAGGGTCCCTGCCGAGATGGTGGCACCGCATAATGCGGGCACGGGCGGGATGCAGCCTCTTTGGCCTTCGGCTCCGACCTTTTGGCGGGAGTAGGAGCCGTCGACATGGTTAGCGGAAAGTTGGTGAGACTAGGCTACACCAGGCTTGTCTCAACACGTTAGCCCGTAAGTAGCTAGGACTAGCGGCGGGTTAAATCCGAGCTAGTCACCGCGGGAGTCAGCTCGTCGTGACACGTTAGCTGCACTCCTCTAGCCAATATCGTTAGCAACTTAATGCTAACTGAGCCCTAGGTCGACTAACAAGCTAATGCTAGTGAGGCGCTAATGTTGTTCGTGGCCTGCTAACAAGTTAATGCTAGCGGACACTGAGCGAACAGCTTCGCCGTAACGCGTTAGCCCGAGTTACACAACGTCGGCTACCTCGCTAACTAAAACCAGGAACCGCTGGGACAGCTCGCCTGACGCGGTTGCTGTTCCACAGTGCAACTCTAAGTACACTTCTTTCGAAGGACTTACTCAGCACGATCCAAACTCTAACCGGAAAAACTGCGTTTGGCGACGTACTCCTACACGGGACGCCTGAGAACTGTTAAGCAGCTAATCAAGTTAGCCTGGATGCGCTGAGGGAGCTCAAAGTAGTTTCTCACGGAAGAAAGCGAGAATGAGTTAGGAGGAGCTGGTCGGCCGTGTTAGTATGAGTATGGGGCGGAGCCCTGAGCGCGGCTCGACAGGTCTGTCAGAGACAGACGTGGTGTCACTGGAGCTTCCGTAGTTGGTCACGCCGAGGCGATTCCCATAGTGAAAGACCGAGCGAAGTTAGAAAAAGAACCATCTCACCCGCTTGTAAGCATCCATCACAGCAGGCGTGGAAAGCTGGAGGTTCCCTCCAAATTTCACAACGCTTTCTTTCCAATCTCCTTATGTTTCAGTTCTTGGACCTGTTCCTGGGCTCCTGCACTCTGATATCCATCTCGCCCGCTTGTAAGCATCCATCACAGCAGGCGTGGAAACCTGGAGGTTCCCTCCAGATTTCATAATCATGATTCTGGTTTTGATATTTGACATCACAGCAGAGAGACAAGTCTGGTATTGATATTTGACATCACAGCAGAGAAACAAGTCTGGTATTGATATTTGAAATCACAGCAGAGAGGCGAATCTGGCATTGATATTTGACATCACAGCAGAGAGGTGAGTCTGGTATTGATATTTGACATCACAGGAGAGAGACGAGTCTGGTATTGATATTTGACATCACATCAGACAGACAAGTCTGGTATTGATATTTGACATCACAGCAGACACACAAGTCTGGTATTGATGTGTGACATCACAGCAAAGACGCAACTCTGGCATTGATATTTGACATCACAGCAGAGAGGCGAATCTGGCATTGATATTTGACATCACAGCAGAGAGGCGAATCTGGCATTGATATTTGACATCACAGTAGAGATTCGAATCTGGCATTGATATTTGACATCACAGCAGAGAGGTGAGTCTGGTATTGATATTTGACATCACAGGAGAGAGACGAGTCTGGAATTGACATTTGACATCACGTCAGAGACACGCCCTGTGCTCGGCGATAGCTCATACTTCACGTCAGACACACCCCGTGTGTGTGGCGATTGCTGATAAGTTATGTCACAGACACGCCCAACTATTGGCGATCGCTAATACGTCACGTCACAGACACGCCCGGTGAGTGGCGATTGCTGATAAGTCACAAAACAGTCACGCCCGGTGAGCGCCGATTGCTGATAAGTCACAAAACAGTCACGCCCTGACACTGGCGATCGCTAATACGTCACAGACACACGGCGGCGAGCAGGGATTGCTGATAAGTCACGTCAGAGACATGCCCTGTGATGGGCGATCACTCATACTTCACGTCAGACACACCCCGTGTGAGTGGCAATTGCTGATAAGTTATGTCACAGACACGCCCAACTACTGGCGATTGCTCATACGTCACATAACAAACACGGCCTGCGAGTGGCGATTACTGATAAGTCACATCACAGTCACGCCCTGACATTGACGATCTCTAATAAGTCACGTCACAGACACGCCCGGTGAGCGCCGATTGCTGATAAGTCACAAAACAGTCACGCCCTGACATTGGCGATCGCTAATACATCACGTCATAGACACGCCGGGCGAGCCGCGATTGCTGATAAGTCACAAAACAGTCACGCCCTGACATTGGCGATCGCTAATACGTCACGTCACAGACACGCCCGGCGAGCGGCGATTGCTGATAAGTTATGTCACAGACACGCCCCACTATGGGCGATTGCTCATACGTCACATAACAAACACGCACAGCGAGCGGCGATTGCTGATAAGTTATGTCACAATCACGCCATGACATTGGCGATCGCTAAGACGTCACGTTACGGACACACCCGGCGAGCGGCGATTGCTGATAAGCAGTGTTGGGTAAGTTACTTTAAATTAGTAACTTAGTTACATTACTAGTTACTTCTCTAAAAAAGTAACTCAGTTACTTCAAGTTACTCGTTACTTTCAAAGTAACTAGTTACTAGGAAAGTAACTTTGGTTTTACTCAGAATTCTCTTGTTAATGTGTTGCTTCCGTAACTGGATACCCAGCATGATTGCCAGTCTTCTAGCTTGCTTACTTGCCACAAGTGCACTGTGCCACCTCAGGGCTCGCAAAATCTTTTGATTTTTCCAGTCGGGCTACCAAAATCTAACTCAGCCCTGCCCGTCGGGCTATCATAGGAAGGAAAAATATATGTCAATGCTGTTCCATTGTTTCTCAAATGTAGCTGGGTAATTATGTCATTGGCATCATCGATTTGAGCCTCTGTCAATATGTGAAATCGAGTTTGAATTTGCGCTTCTTCTTCTTTTTGGCTTTCACTTTCACTTTGCGATCGTGCGAACTGTGTATAGTGAGCGGCAGCACTGATTGGTGAGTGACAGATTAATTGCGCACCAATTCCTCTGGCATCGTCTTATCACTCATTAGCTTACTATTCAAAGCGTGACAAGTGAAATTTCCGCAGCAAACTTAAACATGTGATAGAGGTTGATTGCGCAGAGAATCGCTGACCGTTATGTAAGCACGTGTGTAAAAACAGCAGGATTTACGCAGGTATTTTAGTTCTGCTGAGCCAAATAAGACAGGTCAGGGTGAAGAAGGGGCAGCCAAAGAAAAGCCTACCACAAAACGGAAAACTTATGACAAATCAGACTATGAGGCAAAAAGAAAGCGTAGCCTTTTGGTTTCATTGCATTGTTGCTCAGTCTGCAGTATCTTTCCCAGAACAAACAGCAGTTGCAAAAACATACTAAAAATAAACCAAGCACAACAAGAAGTCCTGAAAAAGCTGTTTAGAACAGTGTACTATGTTGCAAAGAGTGAACTACCACTGGCAAAATGTAGCCGATTTGCAAACTTCAAAAAGCAAATGGCCTCGATCTTGGTTCCACTTGCCTCTTACCCGTGATTTCAGTGGAAATTTCAGATTCAGGATCTGACACAGACTGATTCATGTTCTACACAGTTCCAAATATTTGAGTAGATGACTGTAATTTTTATACAACTGTTGTAATTTGTGTTTTAACAATTTTTTGATGGATGTTTTGTTTCCTTTACAATATTATACTTTAATGTATATTACTGTAAAGGAAACAAAACATCCATCAAAAATTGTTCTCATGTTTTTTCGGGCTAGTTAAATTTATTTTGGGCTATAGCCCAAAACAAAAACTGAAGAGTGCCTGCCGAAGGGCTACCAGGGATTTTGAAATTTTGCGAGCCCTGCACCTACCAATAGAAAGGAAAAATAATGTGCACATTTCCACGAGAGAAATCACGCCTGGACCGTCGTTGACCGCCGCCATGATTCTAGCCTGCTTTTTACATCCAACACAAAACTGCAGTCGTGGTGCTTTCAATTGTACTCAGAACTCAGAAATTCTGCCTTCTGAATAGGAAGATGTAGGTAACACCAGACTGCAGATGAGCTGCATACAGAGCTGGACTGGGACAAAAAATCGTCCCGGGCATTTTGACTAGGGAAAATCATAAAGCCTTTGAATGAAAATAAACACTGTTGTGACAGTGATGTACACTGTTCTGATGGTATATATGTATCAATCTATCAATTGTTTGTTGTAAGACTCAGATAATTATTTTTTAAAAGCGAGACATTTTAAATGAGAATAATAAAGAAAACTATTTCCTTGTCCCCCCCTTTCCCTGTTAATGCCCTACATGGACCCCTGGCAAAAATTTGCTAGACCCGCCCCTGCACAGTTACCAGCTGTCAGCTACGTAGAAAAGGATCCTGGTGTTATTTGTCTCTCAGAAACAGCTCATAACTTCCTTCAACTCATTCATGTCACCTAAAAAGGTAAACCTGTTTCTCCATCACCTGTTCAGCTCTGATGATTCAGTAAGGACATCTCCTGGTTTCATCTGCATGTTTCCTCTCACCATATAACCAAACCGATATCATGACCAGCAGCTTTACAGCTGTGGCTCCAGCAAACATCAGCTGATACTAGAAATTAATATTAAATAAATTCTAACAACAGCTGATCAAGCTTAAACGTGCTGCTGTTGTTTAGCGCGACATCCGCTGGTTTCCTCTTTCTGGCAAAGTGGGCGATAAATAAACAAGAGAGAAAAGCCGATCAGCTGATCATTGATCAGTTTCGTGATTGAAGTAGAAACGGGAGCGGAGAGAATGAGAGAAGAAGAGGCAGCTGTGCAGCTTCAGCTTTGTGTCTTTTTCATTGTAGCTGAAGTCCGGGACAAACTGTGTTCCTTTTCACCTCAGTACGAAACGCGTAATATTTTCTCTGAATACCAGACGATTCTGTTTTTTACGGGACGGTTGGCAACTCTAATAATTAACCTTATGAACAAAATAAAGTTCAACATCAGCAACATAGCACCCACCCAGCTGTATAGAAACTCCGTCATGCTAGCTAGCACGTAGTACGAAAATGTCAGCATACCGAAAATAAACTCCACCTAAACTTGGTTTATATCTGACCCAGATAGACTGCAGGTCATAACTTCTTACCTGAAGTTCAGTTCACCTGACACGCGGACCGGCGGCCGCTTCGGGTCTCTCCGCTTGCCTCCCTTTTCCTTCATCCACCTGCTGGCCTCCACCACTTGCTAATGTTATTGAATCTGTGGAAGCTCCGCGATATCCGCCACCACTAAGTAACGAGTAACGAGCCTATCTAAATCCCAGTAACGAGTAACGCGTTCCTGATTTTGGCATAATAACTAGTTACCGTGCTCGTTACCACAATAATAACGTAGTTACTGTAACGCGTTACTTAATAACGCGTTAGTCCCAACACTGCTGATAAGTCACGTCAGACACACGCCCTGTGATGGGCGATCACTCATACTTCATGTCAGACACACCCCGTGTGAGTGGCGATTGCTGATATGTTTTGTCACAGACACGCCCAATTATTGGCGATTGCTCATACGTCATCTAACAAACACGGCCTGCGAATGGCGATTGCTGATAAGTCACAAAACAGTCACGCCCTGACATTGGCGATAGCTAATACGTCATGTCACAGACACGCCCCGTGAGCGGAGATTGCTGATAAGTCACGTCAGAGACACGCCCTGTGATCGGCGATCACTCATACTTCACGTAGGACACACCCCGTGTGAGCAGCGATTGCTGATAAGTTATGTCACAGACACGCCCAACTACTGGTGATTGCTCATACGTCACATAACAAACACAGCTTGCGAGTGGCGATTACTGATAAGTCACATCACAGTCACTCCCTGACATTGGCGATCGCTAACAAGTCACGTCACAGACACGCCCGGCGAGCGGCGATTGCTGATAAGTCACGTCAGACACACACCCTGTGATGGGCGATCACTCATATTTCACGTCAGACACACCCCGTGTGAGTGGCGATTGCTGATATGTTTTGTCACAGACACGCCCAATTATTGGCGATTGCTCATACGTCACATAACAAACACAGCTTGCGAGCGGCGATTGCTGATAAGTCACAAAACAGTCACGCCCTGACACTGGCGATCTCTAATAAGTCACGTCACAGACACGCCCAGCGAGCGGCGATTGCTGATAAATCACAAAACAGTCACGCCCTGACATTGGCGATAGCTAATACGTCACGTGACAGACACGCCCGGCGAGCGGCGATTGCTGATAAGTCACGCCAGAGACACGCCCTGTGATCGGCGATCACTCATACTTCACGTCAGACACACCCCGTGTGAGCTATTTGACATCACAGCAGAGAGACGGGTTTGGCATTGATTTTTGACATCACCTTAGAGAATCTACTCTGGCACTGATATGTGACATCACAGGAGAGACGCGAGTCTGGCATTGATATTTGACATCACAGCAGAATCATGATTCTGGTTTTGATATTTGACATCACAGCAGAGACACAAGTCTGGTATTGTCAGTCACGCCCTGATATTGGCGATCGCTCATATCGTCACTTCACAGACACGCCCGGTGGCGCCGATTGCTGATAAGTTATGTCACAGACACGCCCAACTATGGGCGATTGCTCATATCGTCACATAACAAACACGGCCTGCAGTGGCGATTGCTGATAAGTCACATCACAGTCACGCCCTGAAATTGGCGATCGCTAATACGTCACGTCAGAGACACGCCCGGCGAGCGGGGATTGCTGATAAGTCACGTCAGAGACACGCCCTGTGATCGGCGATCACTCATACTTCACGTCGGACACACCACGTGTGAGCAGCGATGGCTGATAAGTTATGTCACAGACACGCCCAACTACTGGCGATTGCTCATACGTCACATAACAAACACGGCCTGCGAGTGGCGATTGCTGATAAGTCACAAAACAGTCACGCCCTGACACTGGCGATCTCTAATAAGTCACGTCACAGACACGCCCAGCGAGCGGCGATTGCTGATAAATCACAAAACAGTCACGCCCTGACATTGGCGATAGCTAATACGTCACGTGACAGACACGCCCGGCGAGCGGCGATTGCTGATAAGTCACGCCAGAGACACGCCCTGTGATCGGCGATCACTCATACTTCACGTCAGACACACCCCGTGTGAGCTATTTGACATCACAGCAGAGAGACGGGTTTGGCATTGATTTTTGACATCACCTTAGAGAATCTACTCTGGCACTGATATGTGACATCACAGGAGAGACGCGAGTCTGGCATTGATATTTGACATCACAGCAGAATCATGATTCTGGTTTTGATATTTGACATCAAAGCAGAGACACAAGTCTGGTATTGTCAGTCACGCCCTGATATTGGCGATCGCTCATACGTCACTTCACAGACACGCCCGGTGAGCGCCGATTGCTGATAAGTTATGTCACAGACACGCCCAACTACTGGCGATTGCTCGTACGTCACATAACAAGCACGGCCTGCTAGTGGCGATTGCTGATAAGTCACAAAACAGTCACGCCTTGACATTGGCGATCGTTAATACGTCACGTTACAGACACACCCGGCGAGCGGCGATTGCTGATAAGTCACAAAACAGTCACGCCCTGACATTGGCGATAGCTAATACGTCACGTCACAGACACGCCCGGCGAGCGGCGACTGCTGATAAGTCACATCAGAGACACGCCCTATCATCGGCGATCACTCATACTTCACGTCAGACACACCCCGTGTGAGCTATTTGACATCACAGCAGAGACGCGAATCTGGCATTGATATTTGACATCACAGCAGAGACGCGAGTCTGGTTTTTATATTTGACATCACAGCAGAGAGTCGAATCTGGTGTTGATATTTGACATCACAGCAGCGACACGAACCTGGAATTGATGTGTGACATCACAGCAGGGAATCTACTCTTGCATTGCTATTTGACATCACAGGAGAGAGACAAGTCTGGCATTGATATGTGACATCACAGCAGAAAGACGAGTCTTGAATTGCTATTTGAAATCACAGCAGAATCATGATTCTGGTTTTGATATTTGACATCACAGCAGAGAGACAAGTCTGGCATTGATATTTGAAATCACAGCAGAGAGGCGAATCTGGTATTGCTATTTGACATCGCAGGAGAGAGATGAGACTGGAATTGATTTTTGACATCACAGCAGAGTGACGAGTCTGGTATTGATATTTGACATCAAAGCAGAGAGATAAGTCTTGTATTGATATTTGACCTCACGTCATAGACACGCCGGGCGAGCCGCGATTGCTGATAAGTCACAAAACAGTCACGCCCTGACATTGGCGATCGCTAATACGTCGCGTCACAGACACGCCCGGCGAGCGGCGATTGCTGATAAGTTATGTCACAGACACGCCCAACTATGGGCGATTGCTCATACGTCACATAACAAACACGGCCTGCGAGTGGCGATTGCTGATAAATCACATCACAGTCACGCCGTGACATTGGCGATCGCTTATACGTCACGTCAGAGACACGCCCTGTGATGGGCTATCACTCATACTTCACGTCAGACACATCCCGTGTGAGGGGCGATTGCTTATAAGTTATGTCACAGACACGCCAAACTATTGGCGATTGCTTATACGTCACATAACAAACACGGCCTGCGAGTGAAGATTGCTGATAAGTCACATCACAGTCACGCCCTGACATTGGCAATCGCTAATAAGTCACGTCACAGAAACGCCCGGTGAGCGCCGATTGCTGATAAGTCACAAAACAGTCACGCCCTGAAATTGGCGATCGCTCATACGTCACGTCACAGACACGCCCGGTGAGCGCCGATTGCTGATAAGTCACAAAACAGTCACGCCCTGACATTGGCGATCGCTAATTCGTCACGTCATAGACACGCCGGGCGAGCCGCGATTGCTGATAAGTCACAAAACAGTCACGCCCTGACATTGGCGATCGCTAATACGTCACGTCACAGACACGCCCGACGAGCGGCGATTGCTGATAAGTTATGTGAAAGACACGCCCAACTATTGGCGATTGCTCAAACGTCACATAACAAACACGGCCTGCGAGTGGCGATTGCTGATAAGTCACATCACAGTCACGCCGTAACATTGGCGATCGCTTATACGTCACGTCACAGACACTCCCGGCGAGCAGTAATTGGTGATAAGTCATGTCATAGACATGCCCTGTGATGGGCGATCACTCATACTTCACGTCAGACACACCCCGTGTGAGGGACGATTGCTGATAAGTTATGTCACAGACATGCCCAACTATGGGCGATTGCTCATACTGTGGTGGATTTTTGTTTGATATGTATAACTATGTAACTATATACACTATATATCTATGCGCACTGAACATATATATTTTAACTTTCATGTAGAGTCTTAAGCACAAGACATTTTTGCTTCACCGAGGTTTATGAAGTTGGTACTGTAACAGGGCAGTTAATGTAGGGGGAGAGTTCTCTTGAATAATTTACTTAATAATTAATTAATTTAACATCTTTAATGCAGCACAACCAAAACAGTAACATTGTAACAGAGATCCTGAACACATCACGATAAAATACCATACAAAATAAACACACACACACACACACACACTTTGAACCCACACTGTAAGCATGTAACCTGTGTATTATATGTTATAAGATTGTGCCACTTGCTGTATAAGATTTAATAATTAGGATTAATGTGTGACCTTTGACCGTGTCATGACCTATTGTGATAAGCCAGAGCAGGGGTACTCAGAGTCCTGACTGGCCTTTGGCCAAGACCTTGGCCGCTATCTGACCCCAGCAGCTGTGCGGGGCGTGTGGGAAAGTTACCCAGCAGCAGGGGGCGGTGATACTGGTCCCTATATTAGGGGACCAGAGGACACCCCCAGGGCTCGTTTCCTCCTGCTGCTGCTACCTGTCCATCTCTGTGTTGCTCTGCTGTCTGTGCTTAAGGCTGTACACACCCGGGGTTTTTTTTGCTTTGCTTGCTTTCTGCTTTGTAATTTTCTTGCTAAATGTCTGTATGTATTTTTCCTGCTGTTCATATGATTCAGTGTATTAAACTCTGTTCCAAGAATTCTACTCTTTTACAGAGCATCTTTTTGAGTGTCTTGATTTTAATTGGATTTGGATCACCACATTGTTGGTGGAAGAAGGTTATCAGGATGGCTTCAAAATTTGCGACCACAATACGTCACATAACAAACACGCCCAGCGAGCGGCGATTGCTGATAAGTTATGTCAGAGTCACGCCCTGACATTGGCGATCGCTAAGACGTCACGTCACAGACACTCCTGGCGAGCGGCGATTGCTGATAAGTCACGTCAGACACACGCGCTGTGATGGGCGATTGCTGATAAGTTTTGTCACAGACACGCCCCAACTACTGGCGATTGCTCATACGTCACATAACAAACACGGCCTGCGGTGGCGATTACTGATAAGTCACAAAACAGTCACGCCCTGACATTGGCGATCGCTAATACGTCACGTCACGAGACACGCCCGGCGGCGGGATTGCTGATAAGTCATGTCAGAGACACACCCAACTATTGGCGATTGCTCATACGTCACATAAGAAACACGGCCTGCGAGTGGCGATTGCTGATAAGTCACAAAACAGTCACGCCCTGACACTGGCGATCGCTAATACGTCACGTCATAGACACGCCGGGCGAGCCGCGATTGCTGATAAGTCACGTCAGAGACACTCCCAAATATTGGCGATTGCTCATACCTCACATAACAAACACGGCCTAAGAGCGGCGATTGCTGATAAGTCACATCACAGTCACGCCGTGACATTGGTGATCGCTTATACGTCACGTCACAGACACGCCCGGCGAGCAGCAATTGGTGATAAGTCACAAAACAGTCACGCCCTGACATTGGCGATAGCTAATACGTCACGTGACAGACACGCCCTATGATCGGCGATCACTCATACTTCACGACAGACACACCCCGTGGGAGCTATTTGACATCACAGCGGAGAGAGACGGGTTTGGAATTGATTTTTGACATCACCTTAGAGAATCTACGCTGGCATTGATATTTGAATTCATAGAAGAGACGCGAGTCTGGTATTGATATTTGACATCACAGTCGACACGCGAGTCTGGCATTGATTTTCTACATCACAGCAGAGACGCGAGTTTGGTATTGATATGTGACATCACAGCAGAGAGTCGAGTCTGGAATTAATTGTTGACCTCACAGCCGAGAGACGAGTCTAGAATTGTTATTTGAAATCACAGCAGAATCATGATTCTGGTTTTGATATTTGACATCACAGCAGAGACGCGAGTCTGGCATTGATATTTGACGTCACAGCAGTGAGATAAGTCTGGTATTGATATTTGACATCACAGCAGCGAGGCGAATCTGGCATTCATATTTGACATCACAGCAGAGTGACGAGTCTTGTATTAATATTTGACATCACATCAGAGACACCCCGTGTGAGGGGCGATTGCTTATAAGTTATGTCACAGACACGCCCAACTATTGGCGATTGCTTATACGTCACATAACAAACACGGCCTGCGAGTGAAGATTGCTGATAAGTTATGTCACAGACACGAACTGACATTGGCGATCGCTAATACGTGACGTCACAGACACGCCCGGCGAGCGGCAATTGCTGATAAGTCACGTCAGAGACACGCCCTGTGATCGGCGATCACTCATACTTCACGTCGGACACACCCCGTGTGAGCTATTTGACATCACAGCAGAGAGACGGGTTTGGCATTGATTTTTGACATCACAGCAGAGATGCGAGTTTGGTATCGATATGTGATATCACAGCAGTGAGAGCAATCTGGTATTGATATTTGACATAACAACAGAGAATCTACTCTTGCATTGCTTTTTGACATCACAGGAGAGAGACAAGTCTCGTTTTGATATTTGACATCACAGCAGAGACGCGAGTCTGGTTTTGATATTTGACATCACAGCAGAGAGACAAGTCTGGTATTGATAGTTGACATCACAGCAGAGAGGCGAATCTGGCATTGATATTTGACATCACAGCAGAGAGGTGAGTCTGGTATTGATATGTGACATCACAGCAGGGAATCTATTTTGGTATTGCTATTTGACATCTCAGGAGAGACACGAGTCTGGTATTAATATTTGACATCAAAGCAGAGAGACAAGTCTTGTATTGATATTTGACATCACGTCAGAGACACGCCCTGTGCTCGGTGATAGCTCATACTTCACGTCAGACACACCCCGTGTGAGTGGCGATTGCTGATAAGTTATGTCACAGACACGCCCAACTATTGGCGATTGCTCATACGTCACATAACAAATACGGCCTGCGAGTGGCGATTACGGATAAGTCACATCACCGTCACGCCCTGACATTGGCGATCTCTAATAAGTCACGTCACAGACACGCCCGGTGAGCGGCGATTGCTTTTAAGTCACGTCAGAGACACGCCCTGTGATCGGCAATCACTCATACTTCACGTCAGATAAACCCCGTGTGAGTGGCAATTGCTGATAAGTTATGTCACAGACACGCCCAACTACTGGCGATTGCTCGTACGTCACATAACAAGCACGGCCTGCTAGTGGCGATTGCTGATAAGTCACAAAACAGTCACGCCTTGACATTGGCGATCGTTAATACGTCACGTTACAGACACGCCCGGCGAGCGGCGATTGCTGATAAGTCACAAAACAGTCACGCCCTGACATTGGCGATAGCTAATACGTCACGTCACAGACACGCCCGGCGAGCGGCGACTGCTGATAAGTCACATCAGAGACACGCCCTATCATCGGCGATCACTCATACTTCACGTCAGACACACCCCGTGTGAGCTATTTGACATCACAGCAGAGACGCGAATCTGGCATTGATATTTGAAATCACAGCAGAGAGGTGAATCTGGCATTGATATTTAACATCACAGCAGAGAGGTGAGTCTGGTATTGATATTTGACATCACAGCAGCGAGGCGAATCTGGCATTCATATTTGACATCACAGCAGAGAGGTGAGTCTGGCATTGATATTTGACATCACAGCAGAGAGACATGTCTGGCATTGATATTTGAATTCACAGAAGAGACGCGAGTCTGGTATTGATTTTTGACATCACAGCAGAGGCGCGAGTTTGTTATTGATATGTGATATCACAGCAGTGAGAGCAATCTGGTATTGATATGTGAAATGGCAGTAGAGGCGAATCTGTGATTGATATTTGTCCTCACAGTAGAGACGCGAGTCTGGTTTTTATATTTGACATCACAGCAGACAGTCGAATCTGGTGTTGATATTTGACATCACAGCAGAGACACGAACCCTGAATTGATGTGTGACATCACAGCAGGGAATCTATGCTTGCATTGCTATTTGACATCACAGCAGAGAGACAAGTCTGGTATTGATATTTGACATCACAGCAGAGATTCATGTCTGGCATTGATATTTGAAATCACAGCAGAGAGGCGAATCTGGTATTGCTATTTGACATCGCAGGAGAGAGATGAGACTGGAATTGATTTTTGACATCACAGCAGAGTGACGAGTCTGGTATTGATATTTGACATCAAAGCAGAGAGATAAGTCTTGTATTGATATTTGACATCACGTCATAGACACGCCGGGCGATCCGCGATTGCTGATAAGTCACAAAACAGTCATGCCCTGACATTGGCGATCGCTAATACGTCGCGTCACAGACACGCCCGGCGAGCGGCGATTGCTGATAAGTTATGTCACAGACACGCCCAACTATGGGCGATTGCTCATACGTCACATAACAAACACGGCCTGCGAGTGGCGATTGCTGATAAATCACATCACAGTCACGCCGTGACATTGGCGATCGCTTATACGTCACGTCAGAGACACGCCCTGTGATGGGTATCATCATCATACTTCACGTCAGACACACCCCGTGTGAGGGGCGATTGCTTATAAGTTATGTCACAGACACGCCCAACTATTGGCGATTGCTTATACGTCACATAACAAACACGGCCTGCGAGTGAAGATTGCTGATAAGTCACATCACAGTCACGCCCTGACATTGGCAATCGCTAATAAGTCACGTCACAGAAACGCCCGGTGAGCGCCGATTGCTGATAAGTCACAAAACAGTCACGCCCTGAAATTGGCGATCGCTCATACGTCACGTCACAGACACGCCCGGTGAGCGCCGATTGCTGATAAGTCACAAAACAGTCACGCCCTGACATTGGCGATCGCTAATTCGTCACGTCATAGACACGCCGGGCGAGCCGCGATTGCTGATAAGTCACAAAACAGTCACGCCCTGACATTGGCGATCGCTAATACGTCACGTCACAGACACGCCCGACGAGCGGCGATTGCTGATAAGTTATGTGAAAGACACGCCCAACTATTGGCGATTGCTCAAACGTCACATAACAAACACGGCCTGCGCAGTGGCGATTGCTGATAAGTCACATCACAGTCACGCCGTAACATTGGCGATCGCTTATCGTCACGTCACAGACACTCCCAGCGAGTAGTAATTGGTGATAAGTCATGTCATAGACATGCCCTGTGATGGGCGATCACTCATACTTCACGTCAGACACACCCGTGTGAGGGACGATTGCTGATAAGTTATGTCACAGACATGCCCAACTATGGGCGATTGCTCATACTGTGGTGGATTTTTGTTTGATATGTATAACTATGTAACTATATACACTATATATCTATGCGCACTGAACATATATATTTTAACTTTCATGTAGAGTCTTAAGCACAAGACATTTTGCTTCACCGAGGTTTATGAAGTTGGTACTGTAACAGGGCAGTTAATGTAGGGGAGAGTTCTCTTGAATAATTTACTTAATAATTAATTAATTTAACATCTTTAATGCAGCACAACCAAAACAGTAACATTGTAACAGAGATCCTGAACACATCACGATAAAATACCATACAAAAAAAACACACACACACACACACACACACTTTGAACCCACACTGTAAGCATGTAACCTGTGTATTATATGTTATAAGATTGTGCCACTTGCTGTATAAGATTTAATAATTAGGATTAATGTGTGACCTTTGACCGTGTCATGACCTATTGTGATAAGCCAGAGCAGGGGTACTCAGAGTCCTGACTGGCCTTTGGCCAAGACCTTGGCCGCTATCTGACCCCAGCAGCTGTGCGGGGCGTGTGGGAAAGTTACCCAGCAGCAGGGGCGGTGATACTGGTCCCTATATTAGGGGACAGAGGACACCCCAGGGCTTTTTTCCTCCTGCTGCTGCTACCTGTCCATCTCTGTGTTGCTCTGCTGTCTGTGCTTAAGGCTGTACACCCCGGGTTTTTTTTGCTTTGCTTGCTTTCTGCTTTGTAATTTTCTTGCTAAATGTCTGTATGTATTTTTCCTGCTGTTCATATGATTCAGTGTATTAAAATCTGTTCCAAGAATTCTACTCTTTTACAGAGCATCTTTTTGAGTGTCTTGATTTTAATTGGATTTGGATCACCACATTGTTGGTGGAAGAAGGTTATCAGGATGGCTTCAAAATTTGCGACCACAATACGTCACATAACAAACACGCCCAGCGAGCGGCGATTGCTGATAAGTTATGTCAGAGTCACGCCCTGACATTGGCGATCGCTAAGACGTCACGTCACAGACACTCCTGGCGAGCGGCGATTGCTGATAAGTCACGTCAGACACACGCGCTGTGATGGGCGATTGCTGATAAGTTTTGTCACAGACACGCCCAACTACTGGCGATTGCTCATACGTCACATAACAAACACGGCCTGCGAGTGGCGATTACTGATGAGTCACAAAACAGTCACGCCATGACATTGGCGATCGCTAATACGTCACGTCACAGACACGCCCGGCGAGCGGGGATTGCTGATAAGTCATGTCAGAGACACACCCAACTATTGGCGATTGCTCATACGTCACATAACGAACACGGCCTGCGAGTGGCGATTGCTGATAAGTCACAAAACAGTCACGCCCTGACACTGGCGATCGCTAATACGTCACGTCATAGACACGCCGGGCGGCGAGCGGGATTGCTGATAAGTCACGTCAGAGACACTCCCAAATATTGGCGATTGCTCATACCTCACATAACAAACACGGCCTAAGAGCGGCGATTGCTGATAAGTCACATCACAGTCACGCCGTGACATTGGTGATCGCTTATACGTCACGTCACAGACACGCCCGGCGAGCAGCAATTGGTGATAAGTCACGTCAGAGACACGCCCTGTGATGGGCGATCACTCATACTTCACGTCAGACACACCCCATGTGAGGGGAAATTGCTGATAAGTTATGTCACAGTCACGCCCTGACATTGGCGATCGCTAATAAGTCACGTCACAGAAACGCCCGGTGAGAGCCGATTTCTGATAAGTCACAAAACAGTCACGCCCTGACATTGGCGATCGCTCATACGTCACGTCACAGACACGCCCAGTGAGCGGCGATTGCTGATAAGTTATGTCACAGACACGCCCAACTATGGGCGATTGCTCATACGTCACATAACAAACACGGCCTGCGAGTGGCGATTGCTGATAAGTCACAAAACAGTCACGCCCTGACATTGGCGATCGCTAATACGTCACGTCACAGACACGCCCGACGAGCGGCGATTGCTGATAAGTTATGTGAAAGACACGCCCAACTATTGGCGATTGCTCAAACGTCACATAACAAACACGGCCTGCGAGTGGCGATTGCTGATAAGTCACATCACAGTCACGACGTAACATTGGCGATCGCTTATACGTCACGTCACAGACACGCCCGGCGAGCAGCAATTGGTGATAAGTCAAGTCAGAGACACGCCCTGTGATGGGCGATCACTCATACTTCACGTCAGACACGCCCGGCGAGCGGCGATTGCTGATAAGTTTTGTCACAGTCACGCCCTGACATTGGCGATCGCTCATACGTCACTTCACAGACACGCCCGGTGAGGGCCGATTGCTGATAAGTTATGTCACAGACACGCACAACTATTGGCGATTGCTCATACGTCACATAACAAACACGGCCTGCGAGTGGCGATTACTGATAAGTCACAAAACAGTCACGCCCTGACATTGGCGATCGCTAATACGTCACGTCACAGACACGCCCGGCGAGCAGCAATTGGTGATAAGTCAAGTCAGAGACACGCCCTGTGATGGGCGATCACTCATACTTCACGTCAGACACGCCCGGCGAGCGGCGATTGCTGATAAGTTTTGTCACAGTCACGCCCTGACATTGGCGATCGCTCATACGTCACTTCACAGACACGCCCGGTGAGCGCCGATTGCTCATAAGTTATGTCACAGACACGCCCAACTATGGGCGATTGCTCATCGTCACATAACAAACACGGCCTGCAGTGGCGATTGCTGATAAGTCACATCACAGTCACGCCCTGAAATTGGCGATCGCTAATACGTCACGTCAGAGACACGCCCGGCGAGCGGCGATTGCTGATAAGTCACGTCAGAGACACGCCCTGTGATCGGCGATCACTCATACTTCACGTCGGACACACCACGTGTGAGCAGCGATGGCTGATAAGTTATGTCACAGACACGCCCAACTACTGGCGATTGCTCATACGTCACATAACAAACACGGCCTGCGAGTGGCGATTACTGATAAGTCACATCACAGTCACGCTCTGACATTGGCGATCGTTAATACGTCACGTCACAGACACGCCCGGCGAGCAGCGATTGCTGATAAGTCACAAAACAGTCACGCCCTGACATTGGCGATAGCTAATACGTCACGTGACAGACACGCCCTATGATCGGCGATCACTCATACTTCACGACAGACACACCCCGTGGGAGCTATTTGACATCACAGCGGAGAGAGACGGGTTTGGAATTGATTTTTGACATCACCTTAGAGAATCTACGCTGGCATTGATATTTGAATTCATAGAAGAGACGCGAGTCTGGTATTGATATTTGACATCACAGTCGACACGCGAGTCTGGCATTGATTTTCTACATCACAGCAGAGAGTCGAGTCTGGAATTAATTGTTGACCTCACAGCCGAGAGACGAGTCTAGAATTGTTATTTGAAATCACAGCAGAATCATGATTCTGGTTTTGATATTTGACATCACAGCAGAGACGCGAGTCTGGCATTGATATTTGACGTCACAGCAGAGAGTCAAGTCTGGTAGTGACATTTGAAATAACAGTAGAAACACGAGTCTGGTATTGATATTTGACATCACAGCAGTGAGATAAGTCTGGTATTGATATTTGACATCACAGCAGCGAGGCGAATCTGGCATTCATATTTGACATCACAGCAGAGAGGTGAGTCTTGTATTAATATTTGACATCACGTCAGAGACACCCCGTGTGAGGGGCGATTGCTTATAAGTTATGTCACAGACACGCCCAACTATTGGCGATTGCTTATACGTCACATAACAAACACGGCCTGCGAGTGAAGATTGCTGATAAGTTATGTCACAGACACGAACTGACATTGGCGATCGCTAATACGTGACGTCACAGACACGCCCGGCGAGCGGCAATTGCTGATAAGTCACGTCAGAGACACGCGCCTGTGATCGGCGATCACTACATACTTCACGTCGGACACACCCCGTGTGAGCTATTTGACATCACAGCAGAGAGACGGGTTTGGCATTGATTTTTGACATCACAGCAGAGATGCGAGTTTGGTATCGATATGTGATATCACAGCAGTGAGAGCAATCTGGTATTGATATTTGAAATGGCAGTAGAGGCGAATCTGGCATTGATATTTGACATAACAACAGAGAATCTACTCTTGCATTGCTTTTTGACATCACAGGAGAGAGACAAGTCTCGTTTTGATATTTGACATCTCAGGAGAGACACGAGTCTGGTATTGATAGTTGACATCACAGCAGAGAGGCGAATCTGGCATTGATATTTGACATCACAGCAGAGAGGTGAGTCTGGTATTGATATGTGACATCACAGCAGGGAATCTATTTTGGTATTGCTATTTGACATCTCAGGAGAGACACGAGTCTGGTATTGATATTTGACATCAAAGCAGAGAGACAAGTCTTGTATTGATATTTGACATCACGTCAGAGACACGCCCTGTGCTCGGTGATAGCTCATACTTCACGTCAGACACACCCCGTGTGAGTGGCGATTGCTGATAAGTTATGTCACAGACACGCCCAACTATTGGCGATTGCTCATACGTCACATAACAAATACGGCCTGCGAGTGGCGATTACGGATAAGTAACATCACCGTCACGCCCTGACATTGGCGATCTCTAATAAGTCACGTCACAGACACGCCCGGTGAGCGGCGATTGCTTTTAAGTCACGTCAGAGACACGCCCTGTGATCGGCGATCACTCATACTTCACGTCAGATAAACCCCGTGTGAGTGGCGATTGCTGATAAGTTATGTCACAGACACGCCCAACTACTGGCGATTGCTCGTACGTCACATAACAAGCACGGCCTGCTAGTGGCGATTGCTGATAAGTCACAAAACAGTCACGCCTTGACATTGGCGATCGTTAATACGTCACGTTACAGACACGCCCGGCGAGCGGCGATTGCTGATAAGTCACAAAACAGTCACGCCCTGACATTGGCGATAGCTAATATGTCACGACACGACCGCCGGCGGCGGCGACTGCTGATAAGTCACATCAGAGACACGCCCTATCATCGGCGATCACTCATACTTCACGTCAGACACACCCCGTGTGAGCTATTTGACATCACAGCAGAGACGCGAATCTGGCATTGATATTTGAAATCACAGCAGAGAGGTGAGTCTGGTATTGATATTTGACATCACAGCAGCGAGGCGAATCTGGCATTGATATTTGACATCACAGCAGAGAGGTGAGTCTGTCATTGATATTTGACATCACAGCAGAGAGACATGTCTGGCATTGATATTTGAATTCACAGAAGAGACGCGAGTCTGGTATTGATTTTTGACATCACAGCAGAGGCGCGAGTTTGTTATTGATATGTGATATCACAGCAGTGAAAGCAATCTGGTATTGATATTTGAAATGGCAGTAGAGGCGAATCTGTAATTGATATTTGTCGTCACAGTAGAGACGCGAGTCTGGTTTTTATATTTGACATCACAGCAGACAGTCGAATCTGGTGTTGATATTTGACATCACAGCAGAGACACGAACCTGGAATTGATGTGTGACATCACAGCAGGGAATCTATGCTTGCATTGCTATTTGACATCACAGGAGAGAGACAAGTCTGGCATTGATATGTGACATCACAGCAGAAAGACGAGTCTTGAATTGCTATTTGAAATCACAGCAGAATCATGATTCTGGTTTTGATATTTGACATCACAGCAGAGAGGTTGAGTCTGGTATTGCTATTTGACATCAAAGCAGAGAGATAAGTCTTGTATTGATATTTGACATCACGTCATAGACACGCCGGGCGAGCCGTGATTGCTGATAAGTCACAAAACAGTCACGCCCTGACATTGGCGATCGCTAATACGTCGCGTCACAGACACGCCCGGCGAGCGGCGATTGCTGATAAGTTATGTCACAGACACGCCCAACTATGGGCGATTGCTCATACGTCACATAACAAACACGGCCTGCGAGTGGCGATTGCTGATAAATCACATCACAGTCACGCCGTGACATTGGCGATCGCTTATACGTCACGTCAGAGACACGCCCTGTGATGGGCGATCACTCATACTTCACGTCAGACACACCCCGTGTGAGGGGCGATTGCTTATAAGTTATGTCACAGACACGCCCAACTATTGGCGATTGCTTATGACACATCACGTCACATAACAAACACGGCCTGTGAGTGAAGATTGCTGATAAGTCACATCACAGTCACGCCCCCTGACATTGGCAATCGCTAATAAGTCACGCCACAGAAACGCCCGGTGAGCGCCGATTGCTGATAAGTCACAAAACAGTCACGCCGTGAAATTGGCGATCGCTCATACGATCACGCCACAGACACGCCCGGTGGCGCCGATTGCTGATAAGTCACAAAACAGTCACGCCCTGACATTGGCGATCGCTAATTCGTCATGTCATAGACACGCCGGGCGAGCCGCGATTGCTGATAAGTCACAAAACAGTCACGCCCTGACATTGGCGATCGCTAATACGTCACGTCACAGACACGCCCGGCGAGCGGGGATTGCTGATAAGTCATGTCAGAGACACACCCAACTATTGGCGATTGCTCATACGTCACATAACAAACACGGCCTGCGAGTGGCGATTGCTGATAAGTCACAAAACAGTCACGCCCTGACACTGGCGATCGCTAATACGTCACGTCATAGACACGGCGGGCGAGCCGCGATTGCTGATAAGTCACAAAACAGTCACGCCCTGACATTGGCGATCGCTAATACGTCACGTCACAGACACGCCCGGTGAGCGGGGATTGCTGATAAGTCACGTCAGAGACACTCCCAAATATTGGCGATTGCTCATACCTCACATAACAAACACGGCCTAAGAGCGGCGATTACTGATAAGTCACATCACAGTCACGCTCTGCCACTGGCGATCTCTAATAAGTCACGTCACAGACACGCCCGGCGAGCAGCAATTGGTGATAAGTCAAGTCAGAGACACGCCCTGTGATGGGCGATCACTCATACTTCACGTCAGACACGCCCGGCGAGCGGCGATTGCTGATAAGTTTTGTCACAGTCACGCCCTGACATTGGCGATCGCTCATACGTCACTTCACAGACACGCCGGTGGCGCCGATTGCTGATAAGTTATGTCACAGACACGCCCAACTATGGGCGATTGCTCATCGTCACATAACAAACACACGCCTGCGAGTGGCGATTGCTGATAAGTCACATCACAGTCACGCCCTGAAATTGGCGATCGCTAATACGTCACGTCAGAGACACGCCCGGCGAGCGCGGCGATTGCTGATAAGTCACGTCAGAGACACGCCCTGTGATCGGCAATCACTCATACTTCAAGTCGGACACACCACGTGTGAGCAGCGATGGCTGATAAGTTATGTCACAGACACGCCCAACTACTGGCGATTGCTCATACGTCACATAACAAACACGGCCTGCGAGTGGCGATTACTGATAAGTCACATCACAGTCACGCTCTGACATTGGCGATCGATTAATACGTCACGTCACAGACACGCCCGGCGAGCAGCGATTGCTGATAAGTCACAAAACAGTCACGCCCTGACACGCGATGACATTGGCGATAGCTAATCACTCATCACGACAGACACACCCGTGGGAGCTATTTGACATCACAGCGGAGAGAGACGGGTTTGGAATTGATTTTTGACATCACCTTAGAGAATCTACGCTGGCATTGATATTTGAATTCATAGAAGAGACGCGAGTCTGGTATTGATATTTGACATCACAGTCGACACGCGAGTCTGGCATTGATTTTCTACATCACAGCAGAGACGCGAGTTTGGTATTGATATGTGACATCACAGCAGAGAGTCGAGTCTGGAATTGTTATTTGAAATCACAGCAGAATCATGATTCTGGTTTTGATATTTGACATCACAGCAGAGACGCGAGTCTGGCATTGATATTTGACATCACAGCAGAGAGTCAAGTCTGGTAGTGACATTTGAAATAACAGTAGAAACACGAGTCTGGTATTGATATTTGACATCACAGCAGCGAGGCGAATCTGGCATTCATATTTGACATCACAGCAGAGAGGTGAGTCTGGTATTGATATTTGACATCACAGCAGAGTGACGAGTCTTGTATTAATATTTGACATCACGTCAGAGACACCCCGTGTGAGGGGCGATTGCTTATAAGTTATGTCACAGACACGCCCAACTATTGGTTGGCGATTGCTTATCGTCACATAACAAACACGGCCTGCGAGTGAAGATTGCTGATAAGTTATGTCACAGACACGAACTGACATTGGCGATCGCTAATACGTGACGTCACAGACACGCCCGGCGAGCGACAATTGCTGATAAGTCACGTCAGAGACACGCCCTGTGATCGGCGATCACTCATACTTCACGTCGGACACACCCCGTGTGAGCTATTTGACATCACAGCAGAGAGACGGGTTTGGCATTGATTTTTGACATCACAGCAGAGATGCGAGTTTGGTATCGATATGTGATATCACAGCAGTGAGAGCAATCTGGTATTGATATTTGAAATGGCAGTAGAGGCGAATCTGGCATTGATATTTGACATAACAACAGAGAATCTACTCTTGCATTGCTTTTTGACATCACAGGAGAGAGACAAGTCTCGTTTTGATATTTGACATAACAGCAGAGACGCGAGTCTGGTTTTGATATTTGACATCACAGCAGAGAGACAACTCTGGTATTGATAGTTGACATCACAGCAGAGAGTTGAGTCTGGTATTGATATGTGACATCACAGCAGGGAATCTATTTTGGTATTGCTATTTGACCTCTCAGGAGAGACACGAGTCTGGTATTGATATTTGACATCAAAGCAGAGAGACAAGTCTTGTATTGATATTTGACATCACGTCAGAGACACGCCCTGTGCTCGGTGATAGCTCATACTTCACGTCAGACACACCCCGTGTGAGTGGCGATTGCTGATAAGTTATGTCACAGACACGCCCAACTATTGGCGATTGCTCATACGTCACATAACAAATACGGCCTGCGAGTGGCGATTACGGATAAGTCATATCACCGTCACGCCCTGACATTGGCGATCTAATAAATACACGTCACGTCACAGACACTTTTCAGCCTGTGACGCCTGTGATGGGCGATCACTCATACTTCACGTCAGACACCCCCCGTGTGAGTGGCGATTGCTGATAAGTTATGTCACAGACACGCACAACTATTGGCGATTGCTGCTCACGTCACATAACAAACACGGCCTGCAAGTGGCGATTACTGATAAGTCACATCACAGTCACGCCTGCCACTGGCGATCTCTAATAAGTCACGTCACAGACACGCCCAGCGAGCAGCAATTGGTGATAAGGGTGATAAGTCAGTCAGAGACACAACCTGTGATGGGCGATCACTCATACTTCACGTCGACACAGACACGCCCGGCGAGCGGCGATTGCTGATAAGTTTTGTCACAGTCACGCCCTGACATTGGCGATCGCTCATACGTCACTTCACAGACACGCCCGGTGGCGCCGATTGCTGATAAGTTTTGTCGCAGACACGCCCAACTACTGGCGATTGCTCATGATCGTCACATCACAAACACGGCCTGCGATAGTGGCGAGCACTGATAAGTCACAAAACAGTCACGCCCTGACATTGGCGATCGCTAATACGTCACGTCACAGAGACACGCCCGGCGAGCGGGATTGCTGATAAGTCATGTCAAGACACACCCAACTATTGGCGATTGCTCACGTCACATAACAAACACGGGAGAGAGACAAGTCTGCAGTGGCGATTGCTGATAAGTCACACAAAACAGTCACGCCTGACACTGGCGCGATCGCTAATACGTCACGTCATAGACACGCCGGGCGAGCCGCGATTGCTGATAAGTCACAAAACAGTCACGCCCTGACATTGGCGATCGCTAATACGTCACGTCACAGACACGCCCGGCGAGCGGGGATTGCTGATAAGTCACGTCAGAGACACTCCCAAATATTGGCGATTGCTCATACCTCACATAACAAACACGGCCTAAGAGCGGCGATTGCTGATAAGTCACATCACAGTCACGCCGTGACATTGGTGATCGCTTATACGTCACGTCACAGACACGCCCGGCGAGCAGCAATTGGTGATAAGTCACGTCAGAGACACGCCCTGTGATGGGCGATCACTCATACTTCACGTCAGACACACCCCGTGTGAGGGGAAATTGCTGATAAGTTATGTCACAGTCACGCCCTGACATTGGCGATCGCTAATAAGTCACGTCACAGAAACGCCCGGTGAGAGCCGATTTCTGATAAGTCACAAAACAGTCACGCTCTGCCACTGGCGATCTCTAATAAGTCACGTCACAGACACGCCCGGCGAGCAGCAATTGGTGATAAGTCAAGTCAGAGACACGCCCTGTGATGGGCGATCACTCATACTTCACGTCAGACACGCCCGGCGAGCGGCGATTGCTGATAAGTTTTGTCACAGTCACGCCCTGACATTGGCGATCGCTCATACGTCACTTCACAGACACGCCCGGTGGCGCCGATTGCTGATAAGTTATGTCACAGACACCCCAACTATGGGCGATTGCTACGTCACATAACAAACACGGCCTGCGAGTGGGCGATTGCTGATAAGTCACATCACAGTCACGCCCTGAAATTGGCGATCGCTAATACGTCACGCCAGAGACACGCCCGGCGAGCGGCGATTGCTGATAAGTCACGTCAGAGACACGCCCTGTGATCGGCGATCACTCATACCTCACGTCGGACACACCACGTGTGAGCAGCGATTGCTGATAAGTTATGTCACAGACACGCCCAACTACTGGCGATTGCTCATACGTCACATAACAAACACGGCCTGCGAGTGGCGATTACTGATAAGTCACAAAACAGTCACGCTCTGACATTGGCGATCGCTAATACGTCACTTTACAGACACGCCCGGCGAGCAGCGATTGCTGATAAGTCACAAAACAGTCACGCCCTGACATTGGCGATAACTAACACGCCACGTGACAGACACGCCACATATGATCGGCGATCACTCATAGTCACACGACAGACACACACCCGCGGGAGCTATTTGACATCACAGCGGAGAGAGACGGGTTTGAGAATTGATTTTGACATCACATTAGAGAATCTACGCTGGCATTGATATTTGAATTCATAGAAGAGACGCCGCGAGTCTGGTATTGATATGACATTGACATCACAGTCGACACGCGTCTCTGGCATTGATTTTCTACATCACAGCAGAGACGCGAGTTTGGTATTGATATGTGACATCACAGCAGAGAGTCGAGTCTGGAATTAATTGTTGACCTCACAGCCGAGAGACGAGTCTAGAATTGATATTTGAAATCACAGCAGAATCATGATTCTGGTTTTGATATTTGACATCACAGCAGAGACGCGAGTCTGGCATTGATATTTGACATCACAGCAGAGAGTCAAGTCTGGTAGTGACATTTGAAATAACAGTAGAAACACGAGTCTGGTATTGATATTTGACATCACAGCAGAGAGGTGAGTCTGGTATTGATATTTGACATCACAGCAGAGTGACGAGTCTTGTATTGATATTTGACATCACGTCAGAGACACCCCGTGTGAGGGGCGATTGCTTATAAGTTATGTAACAGAGACATATTTCACGCCCAACTATTGGCGATGCTGATGCTTATACGTCACATAACAAACACGGCCTGCGAGTGAAGATTGCTGATAAGTTATGTCACACAGACACACGAACTGACATTGGCGATCGCTAATACGTGACGTCACAGACACGCCCGGCGAGCGGCAATTGCTGATAAGTCACGTCAGAGACACGCCCTGTGATCGGCGATCACTCATACTTCACGTCGGACACACCCCGTGTGAGCTATTTGACATCACAGCAGAGAGACGGGTTTGGCATTGATTTTTGACATCACAGCAGAGATGCGAGTTTGGTATCGATATGTGATATCACAGCAGTGAGAGCAATCTGGTATTGATATTTGAAATGGCAGTAGAGGCGAATCTGGCATTGATATTTGACATAACAACAGAGAATCTACTCTTGCATTGCTTTTTTACATCACAGCCGAGAGACAAGTCTCGTTTTGATATTTGACATCACAGCAGAGACGCGAGTCTGGTTTTGATATTTGACATCACAGCGGAGAGACAAGTCTGGTATTGATAGTTGACATCACAGCAGAGAGGCGAATCTGGCATTGATATTTGACATCATCACAGCAGAGAGGTGAGTCTGGTATTGATATGCGACATCACAGCAGGGAATCTATTTTGGTATTGCTATTTGACATCTCAGGAGAGACACGAGTCTGGTATTGATATTTGACATCAAAGCAGAGAGACAAGTCTTGTATTGATATTTGACATCACGTCAGAGACACGCCCTGTGCTAAGTGATAGCTCATACTTCACGTCAGACACACCCGTGTGAGTGGCGATTGCTGATAAGTTATGTCACAGACACGCCCAACTATTGGCGATTGCTCATACGTCACATAACAATACACGGCCTGCGAGTGGCGATTACGGATAAGTCACATCACCGTCACGCCCTGACATTGGCGATCTCTAATAAGTCAAGTCACAGACACGCCCGGCGGCGGCGATTGCTTTTAAGTCACGTCAGAGACACGCCCTGTGATCGGTGATCACTCATACTTCACGTCAGATAAACCCGTGTGAGTGGCGATTGCTGATAAGTTATGTCACAGACAGACGCCCAACTACTGGCGATTGCTCATACGTCACATAACAAGCACGGCCTGCTAGTGGCGATTGCTGATAAGTCACAAAACAGTCACGCTTGACATTGGCGATCGTTAATACGTCACGTTACAGACACGCCCGGCGAGTGCCGATTGCTGATTAGTCACAAAACAGTCACGCCCTGACATTGGCGATAGCTAATACGTCACGTCACAGACACGCCCGGCGAGCGGCGATTGCTGATACGTCACAAAACAGTCACGCCCTGACATTGGCGATCGCTAATACGTCACGCACAGACACGCCCGGCGGCGGCGATTGCTGATAAGTTATGTCAAAGACACGCCCCTAACATCACAGCAGGCGATGAATTCATCACGTCACGTCACACAGACACGCCCACGCGCGCGAGGCGATTGCTGATAAGTTATGTCACAGTCACGCCCGACATTGGCGATCGCTATATACGCCACATCACAGACACGCCCGGCGAGCGGCGATTGCTGATAAGTTATGTCACAGACACGCCCAACTATGGGCGATTGCTCATACGTCACATAACAAACACGGCCTGCGATTGGCGTTTGCTGATAAGTCACATCACAGTCACGCCCACACATTGGCGATCGCTCATACGTCACGTCATAGATACGCCGGGCGAGCTGCGATTGCTGATAAGTCACAAAACAGTCACGCCCTGACATTGGCGATCTCTAATAAGTCACGTCACAGACACGCCCGGCGAGCGGCGATTGCTGATAAGTCACGTCAGAGACACGCCCTGTGATCGGCGATCACTCATGCTTTACGTCAGACACACCCCGTGTGAGTGGCGATTGCTGATAAGCTATGTCACAGACACGCCCAACTATTGGCGATTGCTCATGCGTCAAATATCAAACACGGCCTGCGAGTGGCGATTGCTGATAAGTCACAAAACAGTCACGCCCTGACATTGGCGATAGCTAATACGTCACGTCATAGACACGCCGGGCGTGCCGCGATTGCTGATAAGTTATGTCACAGACACGCCCAATTATTGGCAATTGCTCATATGTCACATAACAAAAATGCCCGGCGAGCGGCGATTGCCGATAAGTCACATCACAGTCACGCCCTGACATTGGCGATCGCTAATACGTCACGTCACAGACACGCCTGGCGAGCGGCGATTGCTGATAAGTCACAAAACAGTCACGCCCTGACGCCGTCACGTCACAGACACGCCTGGCGAGCGGCGATTGCTGATAAGTCACAAAACAGTCACGCCCTGACATTGGCGATAGCTAATACGTCACATGACAGACACGCCCGGCGAGCAGTGACTGCTGATAAGTCACATCAGAGACACGCCCTATAATCGGCGATCAGTCATACTTCACGTCAGACACACCCCGTGTGAGCTATTTGACATCACAGCAGAGACGCGAGTCTGGCATTGATATTTGACATCACAGCAGAGAGACATGTCTGGCATTGATATTTGAATTCACAGGAGAGAGTCAAGTCTGGTAGTGACATTTGAAATGACAGTAGAAACACGAGTCTGGTATTGATATTTGACATCATAGCAGATATGTGAGTCTGGTTTTTATATTTGACATCACAGCAGAGAGTCGAATCTGGTGTTGATATTTGACATCACAGCAGAGACACGAACCTGGAATTGATGTGTGACATCACAGCAGGGAATCTACTCTTGCATTGCTATTTGACATCACAGGAGAGAGACAAGTCTGGTATTGATATTTGACATCACAGCAGAGAATCTACTCTGGCATTGATATGTGACATCACAGCAGAGACGCGAGTCTGGCATTGATATTTGACATCACAGCAGAGAGTCAAGTCTGGTAGTGACATTTGAAATAAGAGTAGAAACACGAGGCTGGTATTGATATTTGACATCACAGGAGAGAGACAAGTCTGGTATTGATATTTGACATCACAGCAGAGAATCTACTCTGGCATTGATATGTGACATCACAGCAGAGACGCGAGTCTGGCATTGATATTTGACATCACAGCAGAGAATCTACTCTGGCATTGATATGTGACATCACAGCAGAGAGACGAGTCTAGAATTGCTATGTGAAATCACAGCAGAATCATGATTCTGGCATTGATATTTGACATCACAGCAGAGAGGTGAGTCTGGTATTGATATTTGACATCACAGCAGAGAGACAAGTCTTGTATTGATATTTGACATCACAGCAGCGAGGAGAATCTGGCATTGATATTTGACATCACAGCAGAGAGGTGAGTCTGGTATTGATATTTGGCATCACAGCAGCGAGGAGAATCTGGCATTGATATTTGACATCACAGCAGAGAGGTGAGTCTGGTATTGATATTTGGCATCACAGCAGCGAGGAGAATCTGGCATTGATATTTGACATCACAGCAGAGAGACAAGTCTTGTATTGATATTTGACATCACGTCAGAGACACGCCCCGTGCTCAGCGATAGCTCATACTTCACGTCTGACACACCCCGTGTGAGTGGCGATTGCTGATAAGTCACAAAACAGTCACGCCCTGACATTGGCGATAGCTAATACGCCACGTTACAGACACGCCCGGCGAGCGGCGATTGCTGATAAGTCACATCAGAGACACGCCCTGTGATCGGCGATCACTCATACTTCACGTCAGACACACCCCGTGTGAGCTATTTGACATCACAGCAGAGAGACATGTCTGGCATTGATATTTGACATCAAAGCAGAGACGCGAGTTTGTTATTGATATGTGATATCACAGCAGTGAGAGCAATCTTGTATTGATATTTGAAATGGCAGTAGAGGCTGGCATTGAATCTGGCATTGATATTTTATATTCACATCACAGCAGAGACGTGAGTCTGGTTTTTATATTTGACATCACAGCAGAGACACGAACTTGGAATTGATGTGTGACATCACAGCAGGGAATCTACTCTTGCATTGCTATTTGACATCACAGGAGAGAGACAAGTCTGGCATTGATATTTGACATCACAGCAGAGACGTGAGTCTGGTATTGATATTTGACATCACAGCAGAGAGACAAGTCTTGTATTGATATTCACATCACGTCAGTCAGACACGCACTGTGTTCGGCGATAGCTCATACTTCACGTCAGACACACCCGTGTGAGTGGCGATTGCTGATAAGTCACAAAACAGTCACGCCCTGACACTGGTGATCGCTAACACATCACGTCACAGACACGCCCGTGAGGTGGGAGATTGTTGATAAGTTATGTCACAGACACGCCCAATTATTGGCAATTGCTCATGCGTCACATAACAACACGCCCGCCAGCGGCGATTGCTGCGATTAAGATTATGTCACAGTCACGCCCTGACATTGGCGATCGCTAATACGTCACGTCACAGACACGCCCGGCGAGCGGCGATTGCTGATAAGTCACGTCAGAGACACGCCCTGTGAGCTATTTGACATCACAGAAGAGACGCGAGTCTTGTATTGTTATTTGATATCACAGTCGAGACTCAAGTCTGGCATTGATTTTTGACATCACAGCAGAGACGCGAGTTTGTTATTGATATGTGCTATCACAGCAGTGAGAGCAATCTGGTATTGATATTTGACATCACAGCAGAGACACAAACCTGGAATTGATGTGTGACATCACAGCAGGGAATCTACTCTTTCATTGCTATTTGACATCACAGGAGAGAGACGCGAGTCTGGCATTGATATTTGACATCACAGCAGAGACACGCCCTGTGCTCGGCGATAGCTCATACTTCACGTCAGACACACCCCGTGTGAGTGGCGATTGCTGATAAGTCACAAAACAGTCACGCCCTGACTTTGGCGATCGCTAATACGTCACGTCACACACACGCCCGGCGAGCGGCGAGTGCTGATAAGTCACGTCAGAGACACGCCCTGTGACCGGCGATCACTCATACTTCACGTCAGACACACCCCGTGTGAGTGGCGATTGTTGATAAGTTATGTCACAGACACGCCCAATTATTGGCGATTGCTCATACGTCACATAACAAACACGGCCTGCAAGTGGCGATTGCTGATAAGTCACAAAACAGTCACGCCCTGACACTGGCGATCGCTATTACGTCACGTCATAGACACGCCGGGCGAGCCGCGATTGCTGATAAGTCACAAAACAGTCACGCCCTGACATTGGCGATCGCTAATACGTCACGTCATAGACACGCCGGGCCAGCTGCGATTGCTGATAAGTCACAAAACAGTCACGCCCTGACACTGGCGATCGCTAATACGTCACGTCACAGACACGCTCGGCGAGCGGCGATTGCTGATAAGTTATGTCACAGACACACCCAATTATTGGCAATTGCTCATACGCTACATAAGAAACACGCCCGGCGAGCGGCGATTGCTGATAAGTTATGAATCTGGTATTGATATTTGACATCACAGCAGAGATTCATGTCTGGCATTGATTTTGAAATCACAGCAGAGAGACAAGTCTGGTATTGATATTTGACATCACAGCAGAGAGGTGAGTCTGGTATTGATATTTGACATCACAGTAGAGACGCGAGTCTGGCATTGATATTTGACATCACAGTAGAGAGTCGAGTCTGGTATTGATATTTGACATCACAGCAGAGAGACAAGTCTGGTATTGATATTTGACATCACAGCAGAGAGACAAGTCTGGTATTGATATTTGACATCACAGCAGAGAGGCGAATCTGGCATTGATATTTGACATCACAGCAGAGAGGTGAGTCTGGTATTGATATGTGACATCACAGCAGGGAATCTATTTTGGCATTGCTATTTGACATCGGGTTTCACAACGCTTTCTTTCCAATCTCCTTGTGTTTCAGGTCTTGGACCTGTTCCTGGGCTCCTGCACTCTGATATCCATCTCACCCGCTTGTAAGCATCCATCACAGCAGGCGTGGAAACCTGGAGGTTCCCTCCAGATTTCGTGACGCTTTCTTTCCAATCTCCTTGTGTTTCAGGTCTTGGATCTGCTCCTGGGCTCCTGCACTCTGATATCCATCTCACCCGCTTGTAAGTATCCATCACAGCCGGCGTGGAAACCTGGAGGTTCCCTCCAGATTTCGTGACGCTTTCATCACCAGTGGACTTAACTTTTTCGCCGTGAGTTAGAGCTCGCTGGAGGAAGACCTCTGCATGTTATCTTTGCTTTCATTTTAAAATAAATAAACATGAAATAAAACAATATACCTTTTCCATTTGGTTATTCCATGTTAATCCATATAAAGTGGCAAACAGAGTGAAATGTAAATGAAACAGGACACATTGTTTATAAAACATTTATGCCCTACTCATTATTGTGATGATAATACAAACTCAACTTATGAAATGTTAAATATGAAAGCTGCTCATACTAAATTTAATAGAACCAACAAGTTTTTACCCCTCAGTCCTAAAAGGCTTATAATGGTGGCATAGACAAACAAGTTTGTGAATGAGGTGGTGTAGGAACTGATACCGTGTTTATCTATTAACAATCTCAGGTGATTTTAAATTTCAGTAATCTCAAAGGACCTCAAGGTCAATCTAACAGGTTAAGTTTTCTTAAAATGATGAAAGGCTCGTGTTCAAGCTGATACTTAAATTGTATTTCTTTAGAAATCAGTTTTGGTTCTGTGAGGGGAAACACAATGAGGAAAAAATGCACAAAAGAACAGCATGAAACAAAAAAAAAATACAACAAGAAAATCTCAAAAACATGAGAAATACGAAGAGGAAACAAGAACTAGATGCATGTGGAAAAAAATTATAACAAAACAAAAGCAACATTTAAAAAGACCCAAATGAAAACAAATTAACAAAGAGAATAACATGAGAACACAGGGATTGGACAAGGCAGAAAATAAGAAAAAGGTGAACAAATGAGATAAAACAACATTTAAACACCAAGAAAATTAAAGATGACAAATTTTAATGACATGGATGAAAGCAGGAGAAAATAAAGATTTGGCAATGAGTGGGTGGAAACAAGGCAAATTACAAACTGGGAGTCTTCATCCTTCCTGCCACTCAAAACCTGTCATTGTACCAGAAAAGGAACGGCACACGTCATCCTTTGTCATACAGCCACTTTTAAAGTTACTTTAATTTTCAAACTGATGCTGTGTGTATCATCACATTCACAAGTTATCACATTCACAAACTTGAGTGCCGAGATTGTGAATGTGATAACTTGTGAATGAGTTGATGTATGGTGTCGAACTTGATGCTGTGGGTGTGTCTACTAAAATTTTTCCACAAATTCAAATCACAGTTACTTTGACTTCAAGATCAAGGTCAGAGGTCAAGTTTTCTCATAATCTTGTGAATGCACCACATAATACCTTCTGTCATCGATTACATCTGCATACAGTATCAGTGTTCTTTGGCTAGCTGATCACATTAAATCATCACATGTGACATCTGCATTACATTACATACCTCCATTGTGTCTGCATAATAGTGAAAGGCAATGAAAACTCTGGGCTGCTGGGCTTTTTTTCATAATCACTTTAATATATGCAACAACGATTAAACATCTGTATTGTTGCTCATTCTATTTAATGATATATAACACATTAGAGGTCAAATAGTTTGTCAGCTAATCAGTACATTAACAAAAACTCTTCACATTATCTTCTTAAACTTTCTGTGTGACTGGATTTTGTATTTTTTAATATTTTATAGAAGAAACAACAACAAATAATCATTAGATAAATCACTAATGCCAATAAATGTTTCAACAATACAGTGTTCAGACCAAAGTTTTGCCTTTTGTATCTTTCACAAATACAGTTACAACCAATAACTGACATCTTCTTTTGTTGTTGTTTTCTACATTAAAGCAAAGGTAAATCTTTCAGCTGCAGGTCTGTACAAGCAGCAGTAAGTTTGTACTGCACACAGGCTTTTACTGCCAAGCATGATGGGTTTTGTTTTTTTGTTTTTACCTGTTCTTAAAATATTTGAAATATTGTATTTGCATCACTTTGCATCTTTGACTTTCTATTTACTCTGCATAAAATCTAAATTTGTATAAATTTAATCTGGAAAGTAGACCATTGGATTGTATATAAAAGTGAGCATTGTGGCCAGTGGCATTACTGTTTTTGTGTTTTTGAAACTAGTCATGAAAAGCATGGGAGGATCTGTCTGAGAAACTCAATGCTGAAGAAAGAAGCCACATCCAAAGGCAGGCCCTGCTTTACTATTTTATCCTCAATGAAACTACAATTTAGAAAATAAAGATTGTACTATATTAAAAAAAAATACTCTGAAGCCGTGAATCTGGTAAAAAGTGTTCACTGAGGTTAAAGATCTGCAAATAGGCTTGTAGACTTATATTTTCACCCCTGCTGGCCATTAAAAAGAATGCAGGTTTGAGACTGTTTCACTTTTTCAGGCTATGTCACTGAATCCAGTCTGTGATTGCAGCCCTAAGCCACTCCCACACAAACACTGCCTGCATCGATATCATATAATGGAGATATTTTTTTATTGTAGAAATCTCCATAAATAGTTGTGCGTTGAAGAGTAAACTCCTGGCTGAATTTTACAGCAGATTATTTCATTCTCATTCAAATTCTTCTTAGACATCAGGCAGAAGGATATGTGGAAATTCTTTTCGGAGCACAGGAAGCGATAAAGCAAATGAAATGTGAAATGCTGCAGCTCACCATGACACTGAACCTCCTCAACACCCTCATCACGCATGAAAAATGGCCTCGCTGAGCTGTTTTTCTGACTCCACCTTATGTAATCCTTCACATTTCACAAATATATTAAATTAAATTTGCTAAAGAAAGTTGCCAAAGTGGGGAAATGCCTATAGCAACAATAATTTGCAGTTAAAACAGGATCCAATCAAATTTGACATAGTAAAGTTAATAAACCGATTTAGAGTGTTAGAAATTTGAAATGCAAAATGGTTACATTTCTAGTTATATATTTATCCACAGATTAATGGAACCAATCAGAATTTTAGTTGTATAATTTCCATCCCATTCACAGGTCCATAAATGAAAGTAAATACACAGCTGCGCACTCTTTTGTGCACAGCAACATCTGTAACTTTCGTGACGACTGTGTGGCGGCCAGGCCTCTGAGCTTGGCCTGATGTGTCTCTCATTTATCTTCTAGAGGCGTCAGATTCAGCACTTTGGCTCCAGAGTTATTACTTTCTTTATAAAACAACAGCCAAAGATAACACCCTTGACTCCTTCCATATTTTTTCTCTCTGTTTGTTTGTCATCTCCTTTCAAAAAAACGATATGTTAAGTTAACCATAAAAACAAGCAAAAGAAGGTTGAATTTTTTTTAAGTAAATCATTTTGTACTGGCATTAGTTTTTTAGAAAATAAAGGGCAGTTTGTAGTATACTACAGTATTTATACATGTTTTTTTATTTGTAATTTTAACATGTTTTTAATTAAAGTTACAGTATATCTTCATAGCATCCAAGTGGCAGTTTCTTCAGCTTTTCTTTCCAGTTCAAATTCAAATTGGATTTTGTGCCATTTCATTTCCAACTTAACAAACAAGAAGTAAAGGGACAAAAATTGCAATTTTTTTAAAGTCAGTGAATGTAAGACTGAACTGAAAAAAAAAGCATGTTGATTTTACAGATCATATTCTCTGTATTTTTCAGCAGACTTAATTTCTTTGGACATTTCTAAATAAAAAGAGCTGCAGATTGGTGACAAAATAAATTTAAAAAACACTTAACCCCATATAGTGAAAGGATCTGATTGTTCTGTTATGCATTGCTTTTTCTTTGGTTCAAAAAGCTAGAAAATCACAGATGCAGGTATGTTGTGTCTTGGCTGTGTTCTGTGTATCTTTTATAACACTGTGCAGCTCATAACAGATAGAAGAGCTTAGGAATTAAAAAGGATTTCACCTGAAAACTCACAGAGCTTTTTACTTTGTGTACTGTTTATATGTGCCACTAAAATGCTGCACATGTACTGCTGAAATAATAAAATGTAGATTTGTTTAAACAGGTGAACTTCAATGTGGTTCACCTTCACTGGTGGTGGTCAGAGGGCCCGGTGGCGCCAGTGTCCGGCAGCCTCGCCTCTGTCAGTGCGCCCCAGGGCAGCTGTGGCTACAATGTAGCTTGCCATTGCCAGTGTGTGAATGGGTGAATGACTGAATGTAGTGTAAAGCGCTTTGGGGTCCTTAGGGACTGAGTAAAGCGCTATACAAATGCAGGCCATTTACCATCAGAAAGATGGCAACTGCTTCTTTTAGCATCCAGCGCTACTGAAGAGTAACGTTCACAAATGTACTAACACTTTCTAAGTATAACATCTTGATGCATGCTCAATCATCCAGGTAAGTAGATCAGTACGTCAGTATGATCAAACAGCATGCAAGATGGCTGATTACAGGAACCACCTGAGATTCAGCCTCAGATGCCGACAAGACAGGATTACTCCTAAAAGTCTGCTAAAAGCTGCTTAATGAACGGGTGAGGCAAACAAGTTTTACCATCGACGTGTTAAAATCTGAAGAGGAGTGGATCCGACAGAGACTTACAATGCTTCTAGATGACAATACTCTTAAAAAGGTGTTTGAATTCACCGAGAAGGCTCGTCTAGCACAGCACGAGAAGTCTAAAAACCGGCAACAAAGGAAGTTTGAATTACTTACTTGTTGTACGTCGGAAACCACAGCAAAATACAAAGAGTGTCCTCAGCGGCCAGAGAGAGAAGGATGCCATACCGAGGATGTGGACAAGTGGGTGGAGAATTTGTCTAACAGACAGCTCACCCAAACAGAGAAAAACATCCTTGCTAAAGGTTTGAATTTTGCTGTGACGCCAAGACAAATCCCGCTAGTGGAACTGATCACAGCCACAGAAAGAGCAATTTGAAAGAACAACATTGCAGACGTGGAAGCAGAGCAACTACGGACGGACATTTCGGCCGGTCTCAGCAAAGCAAAGCCCCCAGCATCCAACATCAGCATGGAGGAGAGGAAGGCACTCACATCACTTAGTAATGACAACAACATTATCGTCCTTCAGGCAGACAAAGGTAGGTGCACAGTTTTGCTAAACCAGCAAGACCATCATGAGAACACTTTGACACTGCTCAGTGACGAAAATACTTTTGAGCCCTAGGACCCAGGAAATGGTTACAGGAAGAGGGTGATAGACTGTCTGAAGTAGCAGGTTAGCCTTCTTAGATTGTGACATTTCCATCAGTAATGGGGGACATCTAAAAGCTGATGTGTACCGTAAACCTACACATACGGATCAGTATTTAAGGTTTGACTATCATCATCCAAAGGAGCGTAAACTGGTTGTCATCAGGACGCTACAACAGAGAGCGAACACCATCCCAACAGACCGCTGTCCCAACAGAGAAGCAGAAGAACATCACATCAAGAAGGCTCTGAGTAAATGTGGTTACTCCAGCTGGACTTTTGTCAAAGCTGGGAAGGCACCTAAAGAAAGCTCCAGCCGATCCAGGAGAGAAGGACAGCTGTCTTCTTGAAAACCTGTAGTGATCCCGTATGCATCAGAAGTATCAGAACATTTGAGACGTATTTTTTATAAACATAGCATCTCTGTGGCTTTTAAACCCCAAATCACACTGCGCCAAAAATTGGTCCACCCCCAAGGACGGGGCCCCAACACAAACAGAGTAATATATTGCACGCTGTTAAGTGCCATGAGGATTGCCGGATTTATACATCGGGAAACCAAACAACCTCTGGCGAAGCGGATGGCACAACACAGAAGAGCTGCCTCGTCAGGCCAGGACTCCGCAGTCTATTTACACCTACAGGCCAGTGGACACTCTTTTAATGATGAGGATGTACACATCCTGGACAGGGAGGAACGCTGGTTTGAGCGAGGAGTCAAGGAGGCCACTTACGTGAAAAGGAAAAGATCATCTCTGAATCGAGGAGGGGCCTAAGGGTACATCTTTCGCCATCTTACCATGCTGTGATTGCAGCCATTCCCCAACTCTCTGTGAATGTACTCATGGTCATTGATCAGTGGCCACTGATCAGTGGTCATGAGGATCTGCATACTCATGTTTAAGGAAATGACCTCCCAGCTCATTGTTGTTCGTTCAGTGGTGCTAGTTTCATTCATTATGCAAAATGGCTGTTTATAAGATTGGGGAACCTGCAGTCAGCTGAGACTGAAGAAGTCACTCGGATGAGTGAAGAAAACTCCCACTGAAAACGTTACGTCCAGATGAACAGAATCAACTTTTGGGATTTCTAAGTATAAGTTCGTTTCAAATGCTGCATTCACTGGATATTCTGTATAGGGAGTTTTGGATAACTGAAATCAAAGTAATCATATACAGAATTACTTATAGAGAATTTAAGAGAACAAATGTTTCAGGATTTCCTTACCTGGATAAGAAAAAAATATACAAAAACCAATTTGCAGTGTGGCAGTTTGGGCAACAAGGAACAGTTGTCCATTCAAAACGAGCACTCTGCCTTTCAAGACAATGAGCCAGACTTTTCAATTGCAGTTTATTCATTTTCTAAGTAACAGATCATTTCAAGTGCTGTGTTGACTTGATATTCTGGGCATGGCCTTTACAATATTTGAAACGTTCATGTGACCAGGTACCCCTACTAGAAGCTAAATGTCATTAAACTACTTTTGGAAAGAGGAGCAATCCCAGTTCTAGGTTCATAAGCAAAGCCCTGGTGTGTCTGTACTCAGGACTGCATATGTGCAGCTCTGAAACACCACAGATCATGTGACATGTATACGTTGCAACCACAGGGGATTAGCTCAAATGGTAGGCGCTCGCTTTGCATGCGAGAGGTAGCGGGATCGACGCCCGCATCCTCCAAACGGGTGTTTCACTTTAAACCTCATCATGAAAACATTTAATTTGCAGAGTGAACAAATCCCTTAAATCCCTGTGACTAGCTACCCCTACCAGACCTTACTGTTACTGGGCTTTCATTAGTACGTCACGAGACTCAGGAATATATCCTTCACAGAAAACAGCAATGTAATCTTTAGCCATCATCAATGGGCAATTGATATAGTCTGACAAATAATAACTCATATGTCTTCATATATTTTCAGTGGCACACGTCATTGCATTGTGATCTTGCTACCGCAGGAGACACAGGGGATTAGCTCTTTAAAGTTTGTATAATAAATAAATAAACTTTATTTACTTTGAATACACTCTAAGTTTTATGTGTATGAGGTAGTTGGTTACTCGTGATGGCCAAATTAAGTTTTCTGAAACACTGAAGCTTGTATAGAAAAAGGGTTCATTACTGAAAGCTTTTTAGCACCGTCGTTTTGGTGCCATCTGGTGGCCAATAATATCACGAGCCGCTTGACTCTACAAAATAAAATGAACTGCTTCATTATGATTGTCCGCTCAGTTGACAGCCACTGTTTAATGTCATTTGAGAGTTCTGTGATGTTGGGCTACCATTGTATGCTTGAACATGTACAGTAAAAAAGACAATGTCTGTTTGGGTAGGTGATGAGAGGGATTTCACTGTGCAAACTTGTATGTTTTTGTGACGATGCCTAAAAGAAAAGTCTTTTGGAGGATGCGGGCATCAATCCCGCTAAACAGCCACTTCACAAGCGCATGGCACAACATAGAAGACACCTCCACAGGACAAGACTCAGCAGTCCATCTGCATCTTAAGGATAAAGGTCACTCTTTCGAGGATGCCAATGTTCACATTTTGGACAGAGAGGACAGATGGTTTGAAAGAGGAGTGAAAGAGGCCATCTATGTCCACTGTGAGCGACCATCTTTGAACAGAGGCGGTGGTTTACGACACCAACTGTCTGCCATCTATAATCCAGTTTTGAGTTCCCTCCCCAGACGCCTTAACGCCCACTCACATCCTGGGCCATCTGACCTCAGGAATTCACATGACAAGATGGGGCCAGGTTTCACAATGAGCTCACCCGAAACCCTGGCTGGTAGGTGCACAGTTTTGCTAAACCAGCCAGACTATCATGAGAACATTTCGTCACTGCTCAGTGACGAAAATACTTATGAGCCCCTAGGACCCAGGAAATGGTTACAGGAAGAGGGTGATAGACTGTCTGAAGTAGCAGGTTAGCCTTCTTAGATTGTGACATTTCCATCAGTAATGGGGGACATCTAAAAGCTGATGTGTACCGTAAACCTACGCATACGGATCAGTATTTAAGGTTTGACTCTCATCATCCAATGGAGCATAAACTGGTTGTCATCAGGACGCTACAACAGAGACACCATCCCCACAGTCACAGCGGCCAAAGAAGCAGAAGAACATCACATCAAGAATGCCCTGAGTAAATGTGGTTACTCCAGCTGGACTTTTGTCAAAGCTGGGAAGGCACCTAAAGAAAGCTCCAGCCGATCCAGGAGAGAAGGACAGCTGCCTTCTCGAAAGCCTGTAGGGATCCCGTATGCATCAGGAGTATCAGAACATTTGAGATGCATTGTTTCTAAACACCACATCTCTGTGGCTTGAATTTAAGAGAACAAACGTTATAGGATTTCCTTACCTGGATACCTGGATTACCTTTAAGACCTACCATAGAACCAAGTCCGCCAGAGCTTATATTATATTTTTACATGCTGTAGTGCCATTTTTGGGAGCATTTCAAGTTGATATACATCAATACAACCATTATAACCCAAATTTTAATAATATGTATGCATTAAGTGCATAGTAAGTACATAAATTGCAAAAAAGTGCAATAAACTACAAAAAAATTGAAAATCGTTTTTGTTTTTTTAACATATATTTCTAGTTAGAGAAATTTAAGAGGCTTATCCCTCAAAACTGTAAATACAAAAAAGTTGCACAAACTAGTTTCCCACCACAGGAAATTTATTTTAAGTGTCTTCATAGTTTTATTTTTGAAATACACCAATTTTCATATACTGCAGGAAAATCGAAAATAAATATTATAATGCAAATTTGCGAAAAAACAGCATATGCATCAAAATAAACTATTTCCAGCAGTGCAATATGAGTCCTAAGCATCCCAGAAACGACACAGAAAGTCATAAAGTCAAACATAACTTTTAAAAACACAAGTATAGGCTCATAAGCCCCTGATGGTAAAAGAAACTACATTTCCGCAAAATGACGTCACGTCCGGTTTCGGGCAGATCACGGTGGACATGCGATAGTTACGCTGATGGAGTAGGAAGTGTTACAAACAGCTGATCGGATCGGCAAAGCGTGTTTCTGGAATATTTTGTTTTTGTTGCTGCAAGCGCTTTTTATGCAGTTTTTGCAAAGCTATATGTGGAAGGAAACCGTGACCTAGGACAAGCTGATGGCATAAAATGTAAGTACAACTCCTCCGGTTTCATATGCAAAAAAAAATTATTGCTAGCTTACATGGTTGCAGTGCTACCGGGATTTAAAAACAGTTACGCACAACAGAGCGTGCCTGCTCCGACCGGCTTTAAAGGGTTAACACAATCGTCTTTGGTGGCATCTTTGCTTCTGGAAATTATACTGGGATAGTTCCTCCCTCCAGCACTCCACGGTCACAGTCAGTTGTTAGCGGGAGTAGCATTCATGTGATCAAAAAATACACCAGTGGGGAATTAGCATCTCTAAACAACAAATCAGAAAAGTTTGATTTTGCAGGTTGAAAAGATTGATCCAATCACTCTGAAAAGACTTTCTAACAGCTCTTCTCCCTTTTAATGTCTCATAAAAAGAAAAACATCCCTGCTCATCCTAAAATAATATCAATAATTATTTCTGCAGATTTGTGGAGGGGAATTGGAAGCAGGAAATCGCTGCACGTCAGCAGGTGAAAAGAAAAGAGAGGGAGGAAGTTAAGTTGGACGTGTGTGTGTGTGTGTCACAGAGATCACACAGCTGAGGCATGTGGAGGTGTACAGCACATAGGTGTTTTGACTGACAGCTTCTAGCTGTAATCACGTGTATGATTGTTTCCACATGTGAAACGGATGTAAAAATGATTGGATGAAAAATCCCCCCCGTGGCCGGCAGTCTGAATAAAGGCTGTGAAGTCGTGTCAACATGGTTTCAGTTATCCTGCAGGAAAGTAAGACTTTAACTTTTATTTGATACATCAAAGCGTGAAGGTATGCAAGAGGGACTACTTTTACACACATGTAGACTATTGTACTGATGTTTCAAGTATATTTTTTTTGTCTCTAACCACAAGATCAGATGTTTTCTGATAGTGAGTGAGGGTTTTTTTCCAGAGACAGCAAATGTTTTTAATATATTGATCATTTTTGAGCCATTTTAGTTCACAATGGAGAGATCTGATGAAACTAAAATAATAATTTTAGTCAATTTTAGTCCATGGAATAGGCTGGAAAATCATGGGGAGACCTTTGCCTGTTCACATTTCTCTCTGGTGTGATATCACACCCCCATTGTGCCAATGAGTTTAATCAAAGGATGAAAACTAACATTTTGTACCCGAAAAACTATTGAGTATGGATGCAGTCATTTTGTAAATGATTCTGAAAAAAAAAAAACCTTTAAAAATACAAGATAAATAATTGGTTCTCTTATATTTTTTTTTATTTTTTACATACAGAATAATTAGCTAGTTCAGTTACAGAGCCAATGCATAACACCACCCACCTCAAAGTGCTTTATATCATCAGCTAGGCCAGGCCATACAATACCAGAGAGAAGTCCAAAAATCACTCCCATTTAATAGGAAGAACCATTCAGCAGAACCAAGCTCTTAGGTTAAAGAAAAAACATAAAAGAGGAAGAACAATCAACAAAACACAGACTACAGGAGAGAGAGGGCATTGTTAATGACGTTCAGCAGTGGCACATAGACACGTGGAGAAGAAATGCTGTGTCCATCATGGGAAGGCCTCCAACAGACTGATGTAAGATGCATAACTAAGTGATGTTTCAAAAGGAACACTTTAAGGCTAACCTTAAAAACACAGGGGACGTCTGTCTCCTGAATCCAAAGTGTAAATGGTTCTACAAAGGAACCTGAGACTTGAAGGCTCTGCCTCGCATTCTACTTTTAGAGGCTCTAGGAACGACAAGCAAGCCTGTAGTCGTTGATCAAAGTGCTCTACTGGGATAATATGGCACAGTGAGATCTGTAAGTTATCATGGCACATGATAATTCAAAACTTTGTATCTCAGGAGAAAGATTTTAACATTAGAACCACCTGTGTAATACTGTGTAGCTGACCTACCATAGATGAACACAAGACTTTGACGGTGAATTCTTTCAGGAGGTTGGAGCGTTCATGGATTGTTGTCAGCAGTTTGTGCCGTTAACACAAGGGACACTTCACAGTCACAGTAACAATAAATGCCAGAACCATAGACTGCATATAAAACATGAATGTAGCTTTGGCGTTTGGAAAGTGAAGCCAGTAATTCAGCTTTCAGTATTCCTGATGGCCGTGAGGAGGGAACTCATTTGGTTTCGAAAATAATTCTTCTTCTATGGAAGTCTGGAAAACAAAGACTTTGATCCACAACCTCAGGAAACACTTTCCTGATGAATTCGTGGCCAGAGTCACTAGTTTCAAGTCTTATTTAATACAATGTGACTTTCATTGTATAAATTATGTTCTCCTTTGTGTAACTGACAACTTGCAAGCCTTTGAGCGTGTGCCTCAATTAAACAGTGAAATCCACACTCACTTGTCACATCCCAGATTCAACATGTCTAGACTGTCACGGCAAAAGTGCACAGCTTGAGGCTTCATAACAAGTTTTGCAAACTAATGGATGGACTCACAACAGTGACAGTCTGTGGCATAATGTTGCTTTCTAAAGATATGACCGGTGTTTTCTTTTGGCTTTTTTTTTTTTTTATATATATATTTTTTCTCATTTTTTCTGAATTACAATATATGAGATTATTTTCTTGTTCATCCCATAAGAGCACTCAGTTTCATAACAAGAAACCGAGGGTTCTTCATGTCTGGTTCAGACATGAAATTAACCAAAACATTGGTCCAACTCATGCATTTGCCACAACAAAGAAGGCAGATGTTGTAAATTCTCCTCAGCATCAACTCCACATGCCATCGTCCCTATTCTTCATCTCATTACTTGGCATATATAATCTCTGGTTGTACTGTGGCTTTTTGGGGCAGGGAGACAGAGTGAACTATAAAGGGTTTTATACAAGCTGAGGGTGGAGTTAAACTGGAAGGCAGTCTGCATGTTTGTATGGAAACAATTCTTTCATGAGTTGCAATTCTGTTTGATTCCAGATGTAAAAAGCCACAGGGAGAGAAAGATGCATATCAGTCTTGACACCTAAATCCAGGATGATGCTGCACTTGAAGTGCTATCCTAACCTCACCGAAAAGACTACATTTAGCAAAAGTATTCTCTGTGCATTTCTTTTCCTAAGCAATAATGATTCTGAACAAGCAGGATAGAAATTCTTCCAGTTATATTAAAGGATCCACATACTTTTTGGGGAAGAAAAGTGAGTTAGGTAACTTTAAACTTTGCATATTTGTTGGTGTAAGACAGGCTGGTCTGAGTATTTCAGAAACTGTTGATCTGCTAGGATTTTCCCACACAACCATCTCTGGGGATTAAAAGAGGAACATATGCAGTGAGCAGCAGTCCTTTGAGTAAAAATGCCTTGTTGATGTCAGAGGTCAGAGGAGAATGGCGAGACTGCTTCAAGATAATAGGAAAGCAGAAATAACTCAAATAACCACTCATATCAACCAAGGTGTGTAGAAAGACATCTCTGAATAACACATTGAATCCTGTAGCAGATGGTCTACAACAGCAGAAGACTACATCAGGTCCCACTCCTGTCAACTAAGACAGCACAGGCTCACCAAAATTGGAAATTAGAAGACTGGAAAAACAATATGAGCAACATTCAGAAGGTAGGGTCAGAATTTTGCATAAAAAACACGAAAGTGTGTCTCCGTCATGCCTCGTTCAGGCAGTTTTGCTATACTATTGGCTGTAAATTACTTCAGGTGAATGGAATGTCTCTAAATGCTCATCTCAGCCAAAAAGCTAAGGATTTTTTTAAAACTGTGAATCATGCAAAACCGCTCTGGTAAAATGCAGGAATTGTTTTAAAAAAGGGAAATGAGCATAATAAGTTCCCTTTGACAATAATTTTTTTTAAAAATCACAAATTATTATGATCCTACTTTAAGTCTAATCTCTGTACTCAAGTAATTACACTAAGTCATGCAAATGTTTTGTGTTTGTTCTTGACAGGGAAGCACGTTTTCTTTCTGGCTGCTTCTCTGTGGTCTTACCAGGAACTAACTCATCCTTATTCTAGAAAGTGAACCACAACATGTGGCAACAGAGCCCACAAACATGAGCTCATTCCTCTTGAGGGGAAACTAGCAACTGAAAAAACAGAGATAGAAAAAGAGAAAGTCCCAGTGTTCCTCTCCACATCCATTTGTCTTTGGACTACATTCCTGCTCCTCTTCCTCAAATGAAATGGTTATCCCTGCAAACAATGAGAAGACTGAGCTGCAGGAGCATCTGCAGCATGTGAAGTGGGACATGAAACAAAAATTGGCTCACAAGGTCGAGGTCAACTTCAGCATCAGCACATTCTTTGAGCCAAGGCGTTGAGAGAAAGCAGGCGCAAACTGAAAATGGCCCTAGTCTCTTCCTAACATGCTTTTATTTCCCACATACTTCGTGATCAGCAGGCCTCAGTATGTTATCAGGTAATACTGAGACAAACAGCTGCTTACGTGCTGAAATGTGGATGTATTATTTGAGAAAAGCATTACACATGAATCAGAAGAACAATACATTTTGACCAATAGGCTAACAATTAAAGTAAACTCATCAGTATTAAAAATACAGCTGGAAAGGTGAACTGTTCCTACTTTAAGAGCAAGTGCAAGTGCAAGTGCAGGCAGATATGTTGCAAAATGTATTTACCATCATAATTAAATACAAAAAGAAAGAATGTGCAGAAAAATCTGAACTCTAAACTCACACCTATGATATTAATTTAAAAATCATAGTTGACCTTTTCGAGTTATTGTAACAAAAAAGGAAAAAAGTCTTTTCTGTGGCTAAGTCCTCAATTTTCCTTTATTCCTTGTAATGTTGTCAGTCTCCATATGAGTCACGTTGACCACGTGCTGTGTGCTTCATGCTTTGCTCTGGAATGTCAGGTTTCAAATTGCATGTACCCGATATTGCCTTGCCATGCCATGCCAGAGATATAAGATTGTGTGTAACTGTAAAATCAAATGACTATTATTTATTTGCAATAAAATAACATAAAACACACACCAAAGTACACACAGGACTTTTTATTAGTAAGTTACAATGCGGACACATGCACTGCCAAGGACATTTAAAAAAAAATAATACTATGACATTTCATCATGTTTCAGTTAAACAAGTTAAGAATCAAGCAGTTAAGTAAGAAAAGATTTTTTCTGTTTATAACAATTAGAACATGTATGATTGAACACAGAAGAAACATGCACTTTACTGCACTGCAACATAGAAAATTATCCTAAGTGTAGAAAAACATATCATTTTCATTTGACAAACACTTGATGATACAAATGTGTTTGCAGTGACTGACTCACCCGAGTTTCTTCCAGAAGCCACAGGTTAACAGGTTAAAGGATATTTATTGTGTCACACAGCATGTTCTTTGGAAACTTGTTCAGCGCAGCGGTTTGAGAAAATATCACAGGCTGTCTGAGCGAGCAGGGTTTCCTTGATGTCATACCCTCCAGAGGCAAGTGCGGTGTTGGTGGTGCATCACGGTGTAGTGTGATGTACCGGGTTGTCAAAACCGGCTGCTGACATGACAGAACACTGCCCTCCTGCACCAGCCCAAAGGCACTTTCCACAAGGGGCTTGTCAGGTCAGGGATCTGGTAATGGACCCACAATGCCTCTGTAGAATCCACTCCTAAAGAAAACATCAATGACAATAATGTAAGGAAGAAGGTTATTATACTGAACAACAACTAAACTAAAAAGTGTGAAACAGTGGTGCATAAGTTAGAGACTGGGATGTATATATGTACATGACTGAGTTAGCCGTCTTCAGAAAGTGTAATGTTGTATGTAAATTAATACCTATTCTGACACATGCATGTATGAACAAATAGCAACATGCATTTGTAACACAGGAAACCAAATTTTACAAATCTAATTACCGTACTCCAGTCTGGGCCATCCTATTTGGTACCGGCTTAGTGAAGATCATAGAGTTGATAGGTCCTGGCTTCACACCCTAACAGAAGACACATTTACTATGGATGGTGTTGCTGTTCATATGTAAACATGGTCTAATTCAAAAACTTTAACCTTATTTAAATTACCACTGTCCGTGGCTTGTGCCATTGCTGTTCAGATTCGGTGCAGCTATGCACAGGGGGACAACCGGCACTCTGAGTTGTGAGTAGTGTGCTGTTTGGAAGAGCAGTGCCACTGTGTGATTGCACATAACAGCACCTGCCACACAGGAGCACTGGCGATGAATCCAGAAGCTTAATCTAAGAAGAAAGAACTAAAATTAAAAATGTAACATCATCTTCATGGAAGAGCCGAACAGGAACATAGTTCAGTGTTATGGTTACTGACCCCTACAGGCTTACCCTCCTGAATGCTTAGTGTTTCCTTCTCTCCCTATTAAAACAATTTAACCATCCTTGATAACTGTAATAACTTAGATTGTGTATATTTGCAGTATTAACTTGGTGTAAATTTGTTTCTGATCACCCAAACACATCTGACTAGTCAAATTAGGTGTGATAAAGCAGGGGGACAAGGAAAACATTCAAGTTGATGGGCCTTCAGGAATGAACTTAACTAATGCTTAAATGAACTGAACCCCACTGAACAGGGATTAACAACTTTACACAGCTTCCTGCCTACACTTAGTCTGTGTGGTGCCTCACTCTTCCTCATTGACCTGTAGCACAGGGCTCTCACACCGACCTCCCCTGTCAACCTGTGTTTTTTTGGACACTGAATAAAGATACAAGAACCATTAGCATTATTTCTGTACTACTCATGTCAACACGTCTTAAACATATATACTTTACACGTAGCAAGAGTAGCATTGGGTAGTTAACTACCTGCTTAGTTAGCCAACTACCTAACGCTATTATAAAAGTGTCTAACAACAAAAGTGACATTAGTTAAACCTCAACTATAAACACCGTTTAAGGAAACATGTAATGTAGAGAATTGACATCAAATGAAACACATAGCGGAGTGTTTGCATTTCACGTTAGCTAACGTTTCTTTGTCGGTTAATTTACGTTTTCTTACCTTCGTAGTTGTGTATATATGATGCAGCATATAACTTAAATCCTTTATCTAACATGCTGACGGGGTTTGTCGTCACTCTGTAAATCCGATGAACATCAATGATGTTCAAATTTGGGAGCTCTTGTAGGACGAGTGCAAACGCGGAGGTCGGATTATGAATGAGTGGGAGGAGTTGCGCCATGAGAAGGAAGATTACATGACGCGTCAAAAGGCTGAGTGCTTTGAAGTGCGGCCGTGCTTTGAAGTGCGGCCGTTAGGTCACGCCTACTAAGGGCATAAATAGAAGTCAAAAACAGCATTAGTGTGTGTTAGTCTGTTCCTCTGGCTTTGCGTTTCTTAACGTTTTGTCCATTTCCATCAGCATCGGCGGAGCCTTGGGCATACGCTGTGCGATTTTTCAGTGGCGTTATTCAGCGCCTGCTCAAACTGTACGATTGACTCGCAGGGGTTAGAAGTTCGTAGGTCACGATGCAGGGTCTCACACTATACGCCCGATGCTCTGATGCGACCTGAGTGCTCACACTAAGCATCAATCTGTCCCTCTCTCTCCCTCTGTCTTTCACTCACACAGACACACACACCACCACCATCAACTGTGCTAAATTGCTAATGAAAAATATTGATCAGGCAGCTGTGATTGAGCAGCAATGTCCATTCAAATATTTTCACGGTTGTTGTGGTCGTGATAATTTTGTGAGGAGACATCGAAAAGGCTCGGAAGAGCTTGCAAAAGTTCTACAAGTTGTGCTTTCATCGCTTGTGTCCAGATCACATGCTGCACTACTGTGCTGCTCCGTCTTTTCGCCTTCGTTTCTGTGTTTGCGCGTGCGCAGTGTGAGAGGCTGCAGTGACCCTCACGATGGCCGACAGGATTTCAAACAGGCTTGATTTTTTCTTATGACCAAACGATTGATGATCGGGAGCTGGTCGAGGTGTTAATCGCTTCTTGTTACCCCATGTATACAACACGATGCACGATGAAGGCAAAACTCGGGCCGATCACCAAAACGGTCGCATGACTGAAAGACTCGGCTCAAAATTAGCCAAAAATCGCACAGTGTATGCCCAGCATTACCTACGAACTTCTAACCCCTGCGAATCAATCGTGCAGTTTGAGCAGAAGCTGAATAACGTGACTGAAAAGATCGCACAGTGTATGACCAGTTTTATTCAGCTCCTGCTCAGCATTTTTTTTTTACATTTTTATGAATCTTCATCAGTTAAACTAAAAAAAAAAAAACGGCGGGCATTCGCAGGGGGCTAAAGGAGCTTCTGGGTTGGGAGATGAAGCATCTTTGAAAAATCTCAAGAATTCAGGAGGCTTTCTTTCCAAACTCCTTATGTTTCAGGTGTTGGATCTCTTCCTGGGCTCCTGCACTCTGATATCTATCTCACCCGCTTCTAAGTGTCCGTCACAGCCGGCGTGGAAACCTGGAGGTTCCCTCCAGATTTCACGACGCTTTGTTTCCAATCTCCTTATTTTTCAGGTCTTGGATTTCTTCCTGGGCTCCTGCACTCTGATATCCATCTCACCCGCTTGTAAGTGTCCGTCACAGCCGGCGTGGAAACCTGGAGGTTCCCTCCAGATTGCACAACGCTTTCTTTCCACTCTCCTTATGTTTCAGGTCTTGGATCTGTTTGTGGGCTCCTGCACACTGATATCCATCTCACCCGCTTCTAAGTGTCCGTCACAGCCGGCGTGGAAACCTGGAGGTTCCCTCCAGATTTCACAATGCTTTCTTTCCACTCTCCTTGTGTTTCAGGTCTTGGACCTCTTTGTGGGCTCCTGCACACTGATATCCATCTCACCCGCTTCTAAGTGTCCGTCACAGCCGGCGTGGAAACCTGGAGGTTCCCTCCAGATTTCACAACGCTTTCTTTCCACTCTCCTTGTGTTTCAGGTCTTGGATCTGTTTGTGGGCTCCTGCACACTTATATCCATCTCACCCACTTGTAAGTATCCATCACAGCCGGCGTGGAAACCTGGAGGTTCCCTCCAGGTTTTGGATCTGTTTGTGGGCTCCTGCACACTGATATCCATCTCACCCGCTTGTGAGTATCCATCACAGCCGGCGTGGAAACCTGGAGGTTCCCTCCAGATTGCACAACGCTTTCTTTTCAATCTCCTTATGTTTCAAGTCTTGGACCTGTTCCTGGGCTCCTGCACTCTGATATCCATCTCACCCGCTTCTAAGTGTCCGTCACAGCCGGCGTGGAAACCTGGAGGTTCCCTTCAGATTTCACAACGCTTTCTTTCAAATCTCCTTATGTTTCAGGTCTTGGACCTTTTCCTGGGCTCCTGCACTCTGATATCCATCTCACCCGCTTCTAAGTGTCCGTCACAGCCGGCGTGGAAACCTGGAGGTTCCCTCCAGATTGCACAACGCTTTCTTTCCACTCCACTTATGTTTCAGGTCTTGGATCTGTTCCTGGGCTCCTGCACACTGATATCCATCTCACCCGCTTCTAAGTGTCCGTCACAACCAGCGTGGAAAGCTTGAGGTTCCCTCCAGATTTCACAACGCTTTCTTTCCACTCTCCTTGTGTTTCAGGTCTTGGATCTCTTCCTGGGCTCCTCCACTGTGATATCTATCTCACCCGCTTGTAAGTGTCCTTCACAACCAGCGTGGAAACCTGGAGGTTCCCTCCAGATTTCACAACGCTTTCTTTCCGCTCCACTTATGTTTCAGGTCTTGGATCTGTTCCTGGGCTCCTGCACTGTGATATCTATCTCACCCGCTTGTAAGTGTGCGTCACAGCCGACGTGGAAACCTGGAGGTTCCCTCCAGATTGCACAACGCTTTCTTTCCACTCTCCTTGTGTTTCAGGTCTTGGATCTGTTTGTGGGCTCCTGCACACTGATATCCATCTCACCTGCTTCTAAGTGTCCGTCACAGCCGTCACAGCCGTGGAAACCTGGAAGTTCCTCCAGATTGCACAACGCTTTCTTTCCACTCTCCTTGTGTTTCAGGTCTTGGATCTGTTTGTGGGCTCCTGCACACTGATATCCATCTCACCCGCTTCTAAGTGTCCGTCACAACCAGCGTGGAAACCTGGAGGTTCCCTCCAGATTGCACAACGCTTTCTTTCCACTCTCCTTGTGTTTCAGGTCTTGGATCTGTTTGTGGGCTCCTGCACACTGATATCCATCTCACCCGCTTCTAAGTGTCCGTCACAGCCGGCGTGGAAACCTGGAGGTTTCCTCCAGATTTCAAAACGTTTTCTTTCCACTCTACTTATGTTTCAGGTCTTGGATCTTTTCCTGGGCTCCTGCACTCTGATATCCATCTCACCCGCTTGTAAGTATCCATCACAGCCGGCGTGGAAACCTGGAGGTTCCCTCCTGATTTTGGATCTGTTTGTGGGCTCCTGCACACTGATATCCATCTCATCCGCTTGTAAGTGTCCTTCACAACCAGCGTGGAAACCTGGAGGTTCCCTCCAGATTTCACAATGCTTTCTTTCCACTCCACTTATGTTTCAGGTCTTGGATCTGTTCCTGGGCTCCTGCACTCTGATATCCATCTCACCCGCTTCTAAGTGTCCGTCACAACCAGCGTGGAAAGCTGGAGGTTCCCTCCAGATTTCACAACGCTTTCTTTCCACTCTCCTTGTGTTTCAGGTCTTGGATCTCTTCCTGGGCTCCTGCACTCTGATATCCATCTCACCCGCTTCAAAGTGTCCGTCACAGCCGGCGTGGAAACCTGGAGGTTCCCTCCAGATTTCACAACGCTTTCTTTCCAATCTCCTTATGTTTCAGGTCTTGGATCTGTTCCTGGGCTCCTGCACTCTGATATCGTTGGGTTACTTAACGTAATCGCTGGTTCTTTGGTAACAGAGTGAGGTGTTTCACTATGGGAATCGCCTCGGCGTGACCCACTACGGAAGCTCCAATGACACCACGTCTGTCTCTGACAGACCTGTCGAGCCATGCTCAGGACTCCGCCCCCTCATACTAACACGGCCGACCAGCTCCTCCTATCTCATTCCAAGCAGATTTCTTTCCGTGCCTAAGCAAGGAGGGAAGTGTTGGTGAAACACCTCACTCTGTTATCAAAGAACCAGGGATTACGTTAAGTAACCCAACGTTCTTTTTCTAACTTCGTTCGGTGTTTCACTATGGGAGATATGGCCCAGTCCCGGATTGCGCCAGCTCCCGAAGCCACACTCCAGTACTACTCCAGGATCTCAGGTCGAACCTGAGGCACCAGAATCCAGCACTGCCTGAGCCAGGGATGACTGTGCAACATCCAGCCGATAAAACCGGACAAACGTGTGCGGCGTAGCCCAGCTTGCTGCCGCACAAATATCCTGGACTGATACACCTCTGAACAAAGCCCAGGATGTGGCCACACCCCTAGTGGAGTGAGCTCGAAGTCCCAGGGGGGCCTGCGAGCCCTTACAGCTATAAGCCAGAGCTATGGCCTCTACAATCCAATGAGCTAGCCTCTGGCGTGATAAGGGCCTGCCCTTGTGAGGGGAGGCCCAGGAAACAAACAGCTGATCCGACTTCCTGAATCCAGCTGTTCTGTCAAGATAAGTCCCCAACGCCCGCACAGGGCACAAAGTGTTCAGCCTCTGCTCAGTCTCTGAAGAGAATGGAGGGGTGAAAAGCCAGGAGCTCTACTGTAGAGCACCTGTATGACGTTCCAACACTTTAGGGACAAAGGCAGGGTTAGGCCTCAGGCGTGCTTTAGTCAGTCCTGGGGCCAGCTGTAGACAAGAGGGGTGAATAGACAGAGCCTGTAATTCACTAACTCGCTTGGCTGTGGTTAGAGCCAACAGCAGAGTGGTTTTAAGAGAGAAACTTCAACCCCACTGCCCCAATGGGCTCAAAGGGGTGGTGGAGAGGCGTCCAAAAGCGACTGACAGATCCCATAAAGGGACCAGTGGTCTAGAAACTGGGAGCGTTCGACGCCCCCTCTCATGAAGCGACATACGAGGGGTGCTGACCAGCAGGTTTATCACCAAAACCCACGTGGCAGGCTGAAATAGCTGCTAAATAGACCTTTATGGTGGAAAAAGCTCTCCTTTGTCCAGCAAGTCCTGAAGAAAACACAACAGCTCCACCACTGAACACTGAAAAGGGATAATCTGCTTTTCATGGCACCACTCTCCCCAAAAACACACCATTTACTGCTGTAAATGGAACGAGTGGAGGAGGCTCTGGCATTCTGAATGGTTTCAATAACCTTCGGAGGCATGCCTGCTGCCTTCAAATTCCACCTCTCACGGGCCAGGCCCAGAGAGCAACCTGTTCTGGATGGGGATGGTATATCTCCCCACGCGCCTGAGACAGAAGGTCCCTGTGGATGGGGAGTGGCCATGGCTCGTCCACCAGAAGCTGGATGATTTCTGCTATCCAGTGTTTGGATGGCCACCGTGGAGCTATTAAGATCAGTGACAGCCCCTGATCCCTCACTCTGATCAGTGTTGGGGAGATCAGGCTGAGGGGAGGGAAAGCATACAGCAGAGTTTTTGGCCATGGATGGGCCAGCGCATCCACGCCCAGTGGCGCATCTGCGTCTGATAGGGAGAAAAACAGAGGGCACTGTGTGTTTTCTCGTGAGGCGAAGAGATCACGGCAGCCCGGCCGTATCTCTGCCAAATCTGCTCCACCACCTGTGGGTGAAGCCTCCATTCTCCGAACAGTGGATTTCCTCTGGACAGGAGGTCCGCCCCCCTGTTCAGAATTCCTGGCACGTGAGTTGGCCGAAGGGAGAGGAGCCGAGTGCTGCTCCACACAATTATTTCCCTGGCTAACCTGTGTAGCTGCCGGGAATGGGTGCCGCCCTGGCGGTTGATATAAGCAACTACAGTGGAGTTGTCTGTTTTCACTAAAACATGTTGTCCCGGAGATATGGCAGAAAATGCCGTGAAGGCTAGGAGCACCCGCTGCAGGAGCTCCAGCACATTTATGTGATTCAGAGCGAGTCTCTGTGACCAAACGCCATTCACTGCTCTGCCCATCATAGTTGCACCCCAGCCTGACAGGGATGCATCTGTGGTCAGCGTCACCCTGGAAGACACTGCCCGGGAGGTACCCCGCAGCGAGAGCTGTCGGGCTCCTCAAGGCCGGAGAGCCGCGATACACGGCTGCGTTATTTTTACACCATGACTGAGATGTCGGCGAGGGCACAGCTGCAGAGAAGCGACCCACCACTGAAAATCTCTCATCATAAGCAGCCCCAAATGTACCACCGATATCACCGAGGCCATGAGGCCGAGGAGGCGGAGACAGAGTCGGAACCGCACGACTTTCCCCAGCTGAAAGCGGGAAAGACAGTGAGTGAATGATGCGATCCTCCGCTCTGAAAGTGCCATACGATAAGAGATGGAGTCTATTCTGAGCCCCAGATACTCTATAAACTGTGCGGGTTCCAAGTGGCTCTTTTCCAGGTTGATTGTGAACCCAAGCTCCGTGAGGTGATTCACTACCACATCGGAGTCTTTGATCGCGCTGCTCGCGCGATCGTGAGCATATTAGATAATCGTCTATGTAAGAGAATATTCTGATGCCGCTGTTCCTTAACGGAGACAGCGCTGCTTCACACATTTGCTGAACACCCTTGGGGCTAAGGATAGCCGAATGGGATAGTTTGAAACTCGTACGCTACTCTCTGATAAGCGAACCTGAGATATTTCCTGTGTGCAGGATAAATGGCGATGTGAAAATATCGTCTGATAGGTCGATTGTAACAAACCAATCGCCTGTGTGAATTGAGCGACAAAGCGTCTTGTGTGTGAGCATTCTGAACGTGTACTTTCTCAAATGCTTGTTTAACACACGCAGATCCAGAATAGGACGGAGCGACGTTCCGTCCTTTTTCGGGATGAGGAAATAGCGGGAGTAAAAGCCCTGCTGAGCTTCTTCGCTCGGAACCGCTCTGATCGCCTTTTTGTGTAACAGGGAGAATATTTCCTCTTTCCACATTCGCTGAGTCGCCACTGGCCACCGAAGCCAACACTCCGCCGAATCTCGGTGGTTTTACCGCAAACTGTAGTCTGTAACCCTGGGAAATGGTTGACAAGACCCAGGGATGAACTGCGCATCTGCGCCACCACCGCTCCAGCCGCGCTGTGAGCGGGCCTCTGAAGACGCAGTAGCGTGGCGTCACCCCTGTCTCCCGGAAGGAGTTGGGGCTCTCCCCTCGGGAAGAGCGTGAGCTCCCCGCTGGGAACAAAGACAAATGGCAGTGATTTTCTTTGTTTTTATTTTGAAACTGGGGGACATTCTGCCCTTGGCAAACTGCCTGGCTGCAGAAATGCACGTTTTATTTCTTTTGTTACCCCAAACCACAGTGAAGTGTCTGGTGACTCTGGGCAGTGCTTGGTGACACAGACAGAGTTCTTAGGAGTGCTTGATGACACTGCGCCATTTGTCCACAAGTCTGTCCTCCCTGAACTGGAGGAGGAGACTGAGAGGGTGCTCCTGGTGAACTGGAAACTTCTGGAGACCCTGAACCTTGGAGTGATTTGGTTACCCCTTCTAACACCTTCCTTCTCTTTGGGGGAGAAGAGAGGGGTGACACAGAACGTTGCAGGTGTGCTAGGCTGACCGCTTCTTTTTCCCCTCTCCGGGTGTGTGGCTTGTTCTTTGCAGCAGCCGCTGCAAAGGAATGCTTGCCCCAAGGTCTTTGGTTCTCTACCTTGGCCTGGTGGGCACCCTGCTGGCCTCCTGCTCCTCTCTGCATTCTGACCCCACTCTGTCTCCCTCTCACAGCTGCTGCTGTTGCGGCAAAGCCAGCTCTTGGCACCTGCTGGGGCTGAGAGTTAGGTTTTCTGGGTAAGCAGAGGTTGAATGCTTCTCCCTCCTGCTTTCTGCGGGTGCTTGTTTCTCTCATTCTCTCCAGGGCTGGGCCAAAGAGACCCTTGGTTGGGTCATAGGCTGCATCCATTACCTCAGCCCTCTGAGCATCACCTAGGCCTGACAGGTTTAGCCACAAGGCTCTCTCACCCGAGACTGCAAGGCCCATAGCGCGCCACACCCTTGGACTGCTCCCCTGGAGGAGCGAAGAATGAGATCATTAACCACGCAGATTTCATCCCAGAGGGCTGGGTTGGGGAACCCGAGTCAAGCTCACGGCCCATGTCTTCCAGAATTTCTGCCTGATATGCTGATAGCTGTGTGACTGCATTAAGCGAGCATACTGACTGTGCAGCATATTTGTACATCCTTTGATAGATAGGCGCCGTGGGGCGATCTATCTTGTTGAGCAAAGAAACACTAGAAGAAGCTGAGATTGCCCTGCGGTTGGGGTGAAGGTGATACGCCACTGAAGGCTCCACTGCTGGGGGTTCGGTCAGCCCCAGTTCACCCATCCCTGGATCTCAAGCTTGGAGCAGCCCTTGGTCGGAAGCTTGCTTTTAAAAGGGCTTGACCAATAGCGACTCATTTCTTTCATGCAGGCGGGACTGCTGGCAGAAGCTGCTTCGATGGCGGCAAGGCTGGTGGGAGCCTCTTGCCGTCATACAGGTCGCGTTCTGCCCCTCGGCATCCTGGGCGGCTGGCCATGGGATGCCTAGCTTGGCAGCAGCCCGTTTGCAGACCTCGTACAAATTACTGTCCACGGGGTGCAACTTCAGCCCCACTCGGTGGCCTGGACTGCTGGGGAGGAAAGGTGGAGTCATCCTCCTGTTCCTCATCCATGTCCTCCATGTCGAGGAAGTCGGAGTCGGCATCGCCCTCCGGCGCCCTCGCCACCCGGCCCGCCCACGTTTTGATCGAGGAGGTCCTCGAGCGATGGGGGCATGAGCGGGACTCTTCTTCCATCATGTCCGCCCAGCTTGTGGAGGCTCGCGGATGATGGATATCGCTCGTAGCAGTAGCGGCCGACAGGCAGGGGTCCTGACTGTTCGTTACTGCTACTCTCAGCCTCCTTTCCAGGACTTTCTCTGGCATCAACGCACAGTGTGGGCATCCCTGAGGGTCCGCCAGTGAAGCCTGAGCATGCTTGGCACCCATACAGGCGATGCACATTGGATGAGGGTCCCTGCCGAGATGGTGGCACCGCATGATGCGGGCACGGGCGGGATGCAGCCTCTTTGGCCTTCGGCTCCGACCTTTTGGCGGGAGTAGGAGCCGTCGACATGGTTAGCGGAAAGTTGGTGAGACTAGGCTACACCAGGCTTGTCTCAACACGTTAGCCCGTAAGTAGCTAGGACTAGCGGCGGGTGTTAAATCCGAGCTAGTCACCGCGGGAGTCAGCTCGTCGTGACACGTTAGCTGCACTCCTCTAGCCAATATCGTTAGCAACTTAATGCTAACTGAGCCCTAGGTCGACTAACAAGCTAATGCTAGTGAGGCGCTAATGTTGTTCGTGGCCTGCTAACAAGTTAATGCTAGCCGGACACTGAGCGAACAGCTTCGCCGTAACGCGTTAGCCCGAGTTACACAACGTCGGCTACCTCGCTAACTAAAACCAGGAACTGCTGGGACAGCTCGCCTGACGCGGTTGCTGTTCCACAGTGCAACTTTAAGTACACTTCTTTCGAAGGACTTACTCAGCACGATCCAAACTGGAACCGGAAAAACTGCGTTTGGCGACGTACTCCTACACGGGACGCCTGAGAACTGTTAAGCAGCTAATCAAGTTAGCCTGGATGCGCTGAGGGAGCTCAAAGTAGTTTCTCACGGGAAGAAAGCGAGAATGAGTTAGGAGGAGCTGGTCGGCCATGTTAGTATGAGGGGCGGAGCCCTGAGCACGCTTTCGACAGGTCTGTCAGAGACAGGCGTGGTGTCACTGGAGCTTCCGTAGTTGGTCACGCCGAGGCGATTCCCATAGTGAAAGACCGAGCGAAGTTAGAAAAAGAACCATCTCACCCGCTTGTAAGCATCCATCACAGCAGGCGTGGAAAGCTGGAGGTTCCCTCCAAATTTCACAACGCTTTCTTTCCAATCTCCTTATGTTTCAGTTCTTGGACCTGTTCCTGGGCTCCTGCACTCTGATATCCATCTCGCCCGCTTGTAAGCATCCATCACAGCAGGCGTGGAAACCTGGAGGTTCCCTCCAGATTTCATAATCATGATTCTGGTTTTGATATTTGACATCACAGCAGAGAGTCGAGTCTGGTATTGACATTTGACATCACAGCAGACAGTCTTGTCTGGCATTGATATTTGAATTCACAGAAGAGTCGCGAGTCTGGTATTGATATTTGACATCACAGCAGAGAGACAAGTCTGGTATTGATGTTTGACATCACAGCAGAGAAACAAGTCTGGTATTGATATTTGACATCACAGCAGAGAGGCGAGTCTGCTATTGATATTTGACATCACAGCAGACAGACAAGTCTGGTATTGATATGTGACATCACAGCAGAGACGCAACTCTGGCATTGATATTTGACATCACAGCAGAGATTCATCTCTGGCATTGATATTTGAAATCACAGCAGAGAGGCGAATCTGGCATTGATATTTGACATCACAGTAGAGATTCGAATCTGGCATTGATATTTGACATCACAGCAGAGAGGTGAGTCTGGTATTGATATTTGACATCACAGGAGAGAGACGAGTCTGGAATTGACATTTGACATCACGTCAGAGACACGCCCTGTGCTCGGCGATAGCTCATACTTCACGTCAGACACACCCCGTGTGAGTGGCGATTGCTGATAAGTTATGTCACAGACACGCCCAACTATTGGCGATCGCTAATACGTCACGTCACAGACACGCCCGGTGAGTGGCGATTGCTGATAAGTCACAAAACAGTCACGCCCGGTGAGCGCCTATTGCTGATAAGTCACAAAACAGTCACGCCCTGACACTGGCGATCGCTAACACGTCACAGACACGGCCGGCGAGCGGGGATTGCTGATAAGTCATGTCAGAGACATGCCCTGTGATGGGCGCTCACTCATACTTCACGTCAGACACACCCCGTGTGAGTGGCGATTGCTGATAAGTTATGTCACAGTCACGCCCTGACATTGGCGATCGCTAAAACGTCACGTCACAGACACACCCGGCGAGCGGCGATTGCTGATAAGTTATGTCACAGACACGCCCAACTATGGGCGATTGCTCATACGTCACATAACAAACGCCCGGCGAGCGGCAATTGCTGATAAGTTATGTCACAGTCACGCCCTGACATTGGCGATCGCTAATACGTCACATCACAGACACGCCTGGCGAGCGGCGATTGCTGATAAGTCACGTCAGACACGCCCTGTAATGGGCGATCACTCATACTTCACGTCAGACACACCCCGTGTGAGTGGCGATTGCTGATAAGTTTTGTCACAGACACGCCCAATTATTGGCGATTGCTCATACGTCATCTAACAAACACGGCCTACGAGTGGCGATTGCTGATAAGTCACAAAACAGTCACGCCCTGACATTGGCGATCGCTAATACGTCACGTCACAGACACGCCCGGCGAGCGGCGATTGCTGATAAGTCACGTCAGAGACACGCCGTCTGATCGGCGATCACTCATATTTCACGTAGGTCACACCCCGTGTGAGCAGCGATTGCTGATAAGTTATGTCACAGACACGCCCAACTACTGCTGATTGCTCATACGTCACATAACAAACACGGCCTGCGAGTGGCGATTACTGATAAGTCACATCACAGTCACTCCCTGACATTGGCGATCGCTAACAAGTCACGTCACAGACACGCCCGGCGAGCGGCGATTGCTGATAAGTTATGTCAAAGACACGCCCAACAGTTGGCGATTGCTCATACGTCACATAACAAACACGGCCTGCGAGTGGCGATTGCTGATAAGTCACATCACAGTCACGCCGTGACATTGGCGATCGCTTATACGTCACGTCACAGACACGCCTGGCGAGCGGCGATTGCTGATAAGTCACGTCAGACACGCCCTGTGATGGGCGATCACTCATACTTCACGTCAGACACACCCCGTGTGAGTGGCGATTACTGATAAGTCACGCCAGAGACACGCCCTGTGATCGGCGATCACTCATACTTCACGTCAGACACACCCCGTGTGAGCTATTTGACATCACCTTAGAGAATCTACTCTGGCATTGATAATTGACATCACAGGAGAGACGCGAGTCTGGCATTGATATTTGACATCTCAGCAGAGAGTCGAGTCTGGAATTAATTGTTGACATCACTGCAGAGAGACGAGTCTAGAATTGCTATTTGAAATCACAGCAGAATCATGATTCTTGTTTTGATATTTGACATCACAGCAGAGACTCGAGTCTGGCATTGATATTTGACATCACAGCAGAGAGACAAGTCTGGTAGTGGCATTTGAAATAACAGTAGAAACACCAGTCTGGCATTGATATTTGACATCACAGCAGAGAGAGAAGTCTGGTATTGATATTTGACATCACAGCAGAGATTCATGTCTGGCATTGATATTTGAAATCACAGCAGAGAGGCGAATCTGGCATTGATATTTGACATCACAGCAGAGAGGTGAGTCTGGTATTGCTATTTGACATCGCAGGAGAGAGACGAGACTGGAATTGATTTTTGACATTACAGCAGAGTGACGAGTCTGGTATTGATATTTGACATCAAAGCAGAGAGATAAGTCTTGTATTGATATTTGACATCACGTCATAGACACGCCGGGCGAGCCGCGATTGCTGATAAGTGACAAAACAGTCACGCCCGGTGAGCGCCTATTGCTGATAAGTCACAAAACATTCACGCCAGGCGAGCCGCGATTGCTGATAAGTGACAAAACAGTCACGCCCTGACATTGGCGATCGCTAATACGTCGCGTCACAGACACGCCCGGCAAGCGGCGATTGCTGATAAGTTATGTCACAGACACGCGCAACTATGGGCGATTGCTCATACGTCACATAACAAACACGCCCGGCGAGCGGCTATTGCTGATAAGTTATGTCAGAGTCACGCCCTGACATTGGCGATCGCTAAGACGTCACGTCACAGACACTCCTGGCGAGCGTCGATTGCTGATAAGTCACGTCAGACACAAGCGCTGTGATGGGCGATTGCTGATAAGTTTTGTCACAGACACACCCAACTACTGGCGATTGGTTATACGTCACATAACAAACACGGTCTGCGAGTGGCGATTACTGATAAGTCACAAAACAGTCACGCCCTGACATTGGCGATCGCTAATACGTCACGTCACAGACACGCCCGGCGAGCGGGGATTGCTGATAAGTCATGTCAGAGACACGCCCAACTATTGGCGATTGCTCATACGTCACATAAGAAACACGGCCTGCGAGTGGCGATTGCTGATAAGTCACATCACAGTCACACCCTGACATTGGTGATCGCTCATACGTCGCGCCACAGACACGCCCGGCGAGCGGCGATTGCTGATAAGTTATGTCACAGACACGCCCAACTATGGGCGATTGCTCATACGTCACATAACAAACACGGCCTGCGAGTGGCGTTTGCTGATAAGTCACATCACAGTCACGCCCTGAAATTGGCAATCGCTAATACATCACGTCACAGACACGCCCGGCGAGTGGCGATTGCTGATAAGTCACGTCAGAGACACGCCCTGTGATCGGCGATCACTCATACTTCACGTCAGACACACCCCGTGTGAGCAGCGATTGCTGATAAGTTATGTCACAGACACGCCCAACTACTGGCGATTTCTCATACGTCACATAACAAGCACGGCCTGCGAGTGGCGATTACTGATAAGTCACATCACAGTCACGCCCTGACATTGGCGATCTCTAATAAGTCACGTCACAGACACGCCCAGCGAGCGGCGATTGCTGATAAGTCACAAAACAGTCACGCCCTGACATTGGCGATAGCTAATACGTCACGTGACAGACACGCCCGGCGAGCGGCGATTGCTGATAAGTCACGCCAGAGACACGCCCTATGATCGGCGATCACTCATACTTCACGTCAGACACACCCCGTGTGAGCTATTTGACATCACAGCAGAGAGACGGGTTTGGCATTGATTTTTGACATCACCTTAGAGAATCTACTCTGGCATTGATAATTGACATCACAGCAGAGACACGAACCTGGAATTGATGTGTGACATCACAGCAGAGAATCTACTCTGGCACTGATATGTGACATCACAGGAGAGACGCGAGTCTGGCATTGATATTTGACATCACAGCAGAGAATCGAGTCTGGAATTAATTGTTGACATCACAGCAGAGAGACGAGTCTAGAATTGCTATTTGAAATCACAGCAGAATCATGATTCTGGTTGTGATATTTGACATCACAGCAGAGACGCGAGTCTGGCATTGATATTTGACATCACAGCAGAGAGTCAAGTCTGGTAGTGACATTTGAAATAACAGTAGAAACACGAGTCTGGTATTGATATTTGACATCACAGCAGAGAGACAAGTCTGGTATTGATATTTGACATCACAGCAGCGAGGCGAATCTGGCATTGATATTTGACATCACAGCAGAGAGGTGAGTCTGGTATTGATATTTGACACCACAGCAGAGTGACGAGTCTGGTATTGATATTTGACATCAAAGCAGAGAGACAAGTCTTGTATTGATATTTGACATCACGTCAGAGACACGCCCTGTGCTCGGCGATAGCTCATACTTCACGTCAGACACACCCCGTGTGAGTGGCGATTGCTGATAAGCCACAACACAGTCACGCCCTGACATTGGCGATCTCTAATAAGTCACGTCACAGACACGCCCGGCGAGCGGCGATTGCTGATAAGTCACGTCACAGACACGCCCTATGATCGGCGATCACTCATACTTCACGTCAGACACACCCCGTGTGAGCTATTTGACATCACAGCAGAGAGACGGGTTTGGTATTGATATTTGACATCACAGTAGAGAGTCAAGTCTGGCATTGATATATGAATTTACAGTAGAGACGCGTGTCTGGTATTGATATTTGACATCACAGTACAGACGCGAGTCTGGCATTGATATTTGACATCACATTAGAGAGTCGAGTCTGGAATTAATTGTTGACATCACAGCAGAGAGACAAGTCTAGAATTGCTATTTGAAATCACAGCAGAATCATGATTCTGGTTTTGATATTTGACATCACAGCAGAGAGACAAGTCTGGTATTGATATTTGACATCACAGCAGAGAGGTGAATCTGGCATTGATATTTGACATCACAGCAGAGAGAGCAATCGGCGCGTGTCTCTGACGTGACTTATTACCAATTGCTGCTCCCCGGGCGTGTCTGTGACGTGACGTATAAGCGATCGCCAATGTCACGGCGTGCCATTTCAATTATCAATACCAGATTGCTCTCACTGCTGTGATATCACATATCAATAACAAACTCGCGTCTCTGCTGTGATGTCAAAAATCAATGCCAGACTCGCGTCTCGACTGTGATGTCAAATATCAATACCAGACTCGCGTCTCTTCTGTGAATTCAAATATCAATGCCAGACATGTCTCTCTGCTGTGATGTCAAATATCAATACCAGACTTGTCTCTCTCCTGTGATGTCAAACAGCAATGCAAGAGTAGATTCCCTGCTGTGATGTCACACATCAATTCCAGGTTCGTGTCTCTGCTGTGATGTCAAATATCAACACCAGACTCGACTCTCTGCTGTGATGTCAAATATAAAAACCAGACTCACCTCTCTACTGTGAGGTCAAATATCAATGCCAGATTCGCCTCTCTGCTGTGATGTCAAATATCAATACCAGACTTGACTCTCTGCTGTGATGTCAAATATCAATACCAGACTCGCGTCTCTTCTGTGAATTCAAATATCAATGCCAGACATGTCTCTCTGCTGTGATGTCAAATATCAATACCAGACTTGTCTCTCTCCTGTGATGTCAAATATCAATGCAAGACTAGATTCCCTGCTGTGATGTCACACATCAATTCCAGGTTCGTGTCTCTGCTGTGATGTCAAATATCAACACCAGACTCGACTCTCTGCTGTGATGTCAAATATAAAAACCAGACTCGCGTCTCTACTGTGAGGTCAAATATCAATGCCAGATTCGCCTCTCTGCTGTGATGTCAAATATCAATACCAGACTTGACTCTCTGCTGTGATGTCAAATATCAATACCAGACTCGCGTCTCTGTTGTGATGTCAAATATCAAAACCAGAATCATGATTCTGCTGTGATTTCAAATAGCAATTCTAGACTCACGTCTCCGCTGTGATGTCACATATCAATACCAGACTTGTCTCTCTCCTGTGATGTCAAAAAGCAATGCAATAGTAGATTCCCTGCTGTGATGTCAAATATAAAAACCAGACTCGTGTCTCTACTGTGAGGTCAAATATCAATACCAGATTGCTCTCACTGCTGTGATATCACATATCAATGCCAAACCCGTCTCTCTGCTGTGTTGTCAAATAGCTCACACGGGGTGTGTCTGACGTGAAGTATGAGTGATCGCCGATCATAGGGCGTGTCTCTGATGTGACTTATCAGCAGTCGCCGCTCGCCGGGTGTGTCTGTCACGTGACGTATTAGCGATCGCCAATCACAGGGCGTGACTGTGATGTGACTTATCAGCAATCGCCACTCGCAGGCCATGTTTGTTATGTGACGTATGAGCAATCGCCAATAATTGGGCGTGTCTGTGACAAAACTTATCACCAATCGCCACTCACACGGGGTGTGTCTGACGTGACTTATCAGCAATCGCCGCTCGCCGGGAGAGTCTGTGATGTGAGTTATCAGTAATCGCCACTCGCAGGCCGTGACTGTTTTGTGACTTATCAGCAATCGGCGCTCACCGGGGTGTGTCTGACGTGAAGTATGAGTGATCGCCCATCACAGGGCGTGTCTCTGACGTGACTTATCACCAATTGCTGCTCGCCGGGCGTGTCTCTGTGTAAGTTCTCAGTCATCTAAGTCTAAGGAGCTTGGAGAGAAAGCAACTGGACTTCTTTAAGACATTGTAAATGTCATGTTTAAACTCAAAATACGGTTTGATAAAAATAAATCATACTTAGATGAAGTGATGCTGTTTGACAAATGTCCTTGTCTTTGTTATTAGTAAAAACTGATGTGCAGTTCAGAGTTTGAGCTGTTAAAATGTGCACATGGACAGGTTTCCACGAGTTATTGTGGAATTACAGGGATTATTTTACATAACCATCATCTTATCATTGCATTAATTATCATTTCATCCAAGCATTTATTGAAGTTGCTGGTGTTATGTTATAATTTGTATTACAGGGGTTATCATAATCAAATATTAACATGTTTATTACAGGTGCAGTATAACCACTTTAAATCGTTGAGTTAAATCTATAATCTTAAAAGCTTATATGCTGAGTATATTGCTACAGTAAAATAGTAGCTGAGCAAAGGCCTGAATGTATTCAGCTTCTTGTTGCATTTGAGTTTGCCTAGCAACAGGTGACGCAAAGAGGAGGACAAGTCCATGGGGACCTCAAAGGCCTGAGATCATCACCATATTTGAAAGAGGATGCCAGAAAGGGGAACTTCTGTGTCTGCATTTATTTCTTAGAATAGATCATTGTCTGTACAAGGGGCAAAGAATGTTCTTAAGATGCAAATTATGTGCTTGTAAACGCAAGAGGGGGCGTCATAATACCCTGATGTTATAAAAGCAATCTGAAGTGTATTTTTGGTCGGGGATTTACAACTGATGGTTTCCAGTGTACGTCTCCCCACGCTGCGTGTATTCATTAAAAATCAATTGTTTGATCGACCTCTTTTGGACCATCATTGTTTTACTCTCGTCCTCAATTTCGAACTCGTAACATTACTAAAGACATTTGTCATTCAAACTGTAGGCAGAGCTAAAACAATTTGTTTATTCTCCTTCAGGACATGGAATATCCAAGGAGAGTCCAGCAAAGCCTAAGAGCTCAGAAAAATACAATAAGTCCTTCAGGAGGAAGCTGGAGCTCAAGCTTCAGCAGAACACCACAGAGGATGTGTGGAGTAGAATGTGACAACTGGTGGGCAACCCGGAGATAAGAAATGAGCTGAACAGTTTCTTCATTCACAGCCCATGTCCACATGGGTCACGGAAAGACTAGTCCTGGTCCACCTGAGACAGGTAAAACCCTCGACCTTCTGCAGTTCACAGATCAACCAAATCTGGAAGTGGATGATACATTCATCTAAATGCTCCAGAGAGCTTACTCTGATCTAAATAGTAATGACTGCAAAGCCAGGATCACTCACACATTTCCCAACATCACAACAACAGTTGCCTCAGGGCAGTTTATATTTCTGGGGGGCACCGAGTCGTTTCCAAGCCACCTGAGGGTTATCTCTAGTGTGTCCTGGGTCTGCCAGGTGTATCGGAGGCTGCCTGGTCAGATGCTCAAACCACCTCAGCGGCTCTACCCCAAATGCCTGCCTCATTCTTTCATCCACTATCTAGAGTTCATAACTATAGGTGAGGGTAGGAATGGAGATTGATAGTAAATCGACAGCTTTGTTTTCATGCTCAGCTCTCTCTTCACAGTAGTCTAGAGCACAGGTGTCGAACTCAAGGCCTCGAGGGCCAGTGTCCTGCAGGTTTTAGATGTGTCCTTGATCCAACATAGCTGATTTAAATGGCTAAATTACCTCCTCAACATGTCTTGAAGTTCTCCAGAAGCCTGGTAATGAACTAATCATTTGATTCAGGTGTGTTGACCCAGGGTGTTATCAAAAACCTGCAGGACACCGGCCCTCGAGGCCTGGAGTTCAACACCCCTGGTCTAGAGGATGCTGTAATGATCAGTAGGTCGATCTCCTGTTTCACTCAATCATAAACAAGACCCATAGATCTTTGAACTCCCCCACCTGGGGTAGTAACTCATCACTGACCTGGAGCAGGCTCTACACCCTTTTCTGATAACCAGAGTTTGGAATAGTTGCTTGTTGGTTGCAGTCTTTGTTTTGCTGAGTGTTTCCTCTTCATGCAAGTCATGTCTGTGAGCTTTTTGCTGGTCCTTCTTTATGCTTTATTTTGAATGTTCTCTCCTTGGTTTGAATTCAGTCTGTATTCATTTCCCCAGTCTCTGTTCAGTTATCGTCATCTCTGGTTCAAATTCCTGAAAATATCCACTGTGTGACCAGCACAACAGATACCAAGGCCAGGGTTATTAGACAGTCTGTCATGACCAGAAACGCCTCTTAACATTACAGCGAGTTTCCAGTTATGTATGTTAGGTACAATATAGATTTCCCACTGAAGCATAATTCAGCCATTAGACTGGATAGTTATAATGGAAGGTGCTGTAAGTGTTAAGGGGTAAGACTGGTTTTCTCCCGGCCTTCCAGTAACTACTGACAGTGCAATAACTGTCAGTAGTTACTTAATAACTGAAGCCTTCATTGAACTGGCAAATAAACACATTGGTCCTCTCTTTCTGGTCGAACACGTGGCAGCACTTCTGCTATCATTTGTTTGTATTTAACAAAATAAAAGTGCAGACATAAGAGTACACATTAGTTTTTGACTCTCTCACTGAACTAACAGCCAATCCCTCAGCATGTCTGTACTCTCTGCTCATATTGCCTTCATATTAAATCATTTTAACATTACACTCAACAACACACAAATCCTGCCTAACAAAAAAAAGTCACTTCATTAGCATTATACAGTGGCTTGCAAAAGTATTCGGCCCCCTTGAACTTTTCCACATTTTGTCACATTACAGCCACAAACATGAATCCATTTTATTGAATTCCACGTGAAAGACCAATACAAAGTGGTGTACACGTGAGAAGTGGAACGAAAATCATACATGATTCCAAACATTTTTTACAAATAAATAACTGAAAAGTGGGGTGTGCATAATTATTCAGCCCCCTGAGTCAATACTTTGTAGAACCACCTTTTGCTGCAATTACAGCTGCCAGTCTTTTAGGGTTTGTCTCTACCAGCGTTGCACATCTAGAGACTGAAATCCTTGCCCATTCGTCTTTGCAAAACAGCTCCAGCTCAGTCAGATTACATGGACAGCGTTTGTGAACAGCAGCTTTCAGATCTTGCCACAGATTCTGGATTGGATTTAGATCTGGACTTTGACTGGGCCATTCTAACACATGGATATGTTTTGTTTTAAACCATCCATTGTTGCCCTGGCTTTATGTTAAGGGTCGTTGTCCTGCTGGAAGGTGAACCTCCGCCCTAGTCTCAAGTCTTTTGCAGACTCCAAGAGGTTTTCTTCCAAGATTGCCCTGTATTTGGCTCCATCCATCTTCCCATCAACTCTGACCAGCTTCCCTGTCCCTGCTGAAGAGAAGCACCCCCAGAGCATGATGCTGCCACCACCATATTTGACAGTGGGGATGGTGTGTTCAGAGTGATGTGCAGTGTTAGTTTTCCGCCACACATAGCGTTTTGCATTTTGGCCAAAAAGTTCCATTTTGGTCTCATCTGACCAGAGCACCTTCTTCCACATGTTTGCTGTGTCTCCCACATGGCCTGTGGCAAACTGCAAACAGCACTTCTTATGGTTTTCTGTTAACAATGGCTTTCTTCTTGCCACTCTTCCATAAAGGCCAACTTTGTGCAGTGCACGACTAATAGTTGTCCTATGGACAGATTCCCCCACCTGAGCTGTAGATCTCTGCAGCTCGTCCAGAGTCACCATGGGCCTCTTGGCTGCATTTCTGATCAGCGCTCTCCTTGTTCGGCCTGTGAGTTTAGGTGGACGGCCTTGTCTTGGTAGGTTTACAGTGGTGCCATACTCCTTCCATTTCTGAATGATGGCTTGAACAGTGCTCCGTGGGATGTTCAAGGCTTGTGAAATCATTTTGTAGCCTAAGCCTGCTTTAAATTTCTCAATAACTTTATCCCTGACCTGTCTGGTGTGTTCTTTGGACTTCATGGTGTTGTTTGGAATCATGTATGATTTTCGTTCCACTTCTCACGTGTACACCACTTTGTATTGGTCTTTCACGTGGAATTCCAATAAAATTGATTCATGTTTGTGGCTGTAATGTGACAAAATGTGGAAAAGTTCAAGGGGACCGAATACTTTTGCAAGCCACTGTAGTTCTTCATGTCAGTATACGGGCTGCGAGTTCGAGACCCCTGTTCCACAGTATTGATCAGAATTTCATTTAACTTAGGAGAAAACTTAATACATTGTTTGAGAAAATGTATTTGGGTATAAAATTTTATTACAAGAGAAGATTAGGAAAATAGTGGGGCAGGCTTAAAAAAGCATTTGAATTATAACAAGAAGCCTCCCTGTCTCAATAACAAAGATGGTCCAAGGTACAAATCAAAATAGCAGCTTCAGATTCCATCTTCAAGACTGTTAACAACAGAGATACTAAGGCATATTTTGAAAAGTTAGAATCACACACACATTCAGTACAAACACATTCACACCATGCAAGTACGACTAAAACCAAAACGACGAGGCTCCTGTGTCTTTGAAAGCTCCTGTGTGTGTTGATTAGTGACTGGCTTCGTCATCACCTGAGGTCCAAGCTTAAGGATGAACAGCAGACAGGGCTGCTGGGTGCTTTCACAATGAGTGTCATTGAAAATTACTTCTCTTCTCCATAAAAGCTTATTCAGAAATTAGGGCAAAAAATTACAATAGTACAAAATCTGTGATCACAGCAAAGTGTAAAGAACACTTAACACACTTAAACATTAATGAAACATGAATGAGTTAAAGCAGACTAGGTCTTCTTCACCTCTCAGTCTCCAGCTGTGCTCTCTATGCTGTGCTACCAGCAGCCACCTCCATGTCTGAGGTCTGAAATGGGTTTATGGAGGTGGTCTCCATGGCCTGGTAAATGAGGAAGAGGAAAGTGGCCACGATGGCCAGCAGGAAGAGCTTTATCCACAGAGACATGCTGCGCTGTGCTGCTTGGATCTGACCTGCAGGGAAAACTGCAGGCGGGAGGCTGGAGGAGGTGGTTTTGGGTGGCAGGCTGGATACTCTGTTTACTGAGTAGCTCTGAGTGTAGGAGGAGATGCTGGTCTTGGTGGCTTTTGGAGAGAATAGGCTGTCGCTCCACAGGTCACTGGATGCTACAGGGCGCCCTGCTGCTCCTCGGATGGGTCGGCGACAGGTGGCACTACAAGAGAAACATTTAAGATTTAATAATCACAGAGACCTCAGCTCATCATGTCAAGCAGATAATGTACTGGACTTTCCATTGTTCTGAGTCTTGGTCAAAAAAATCCTTGTTATGACAGCACTTACTGACCCTGGCCATGCCAAGTTAAAAGACACTGTAGAGACTTCTGCTCCACTTACAATGCCATGGACAAGTATTTGGCCCCTTCCTTTGGCCCTTAACACTAGTTAAAGTAGTCATTTTAACATCTTTTACCTTAGCTCTGGTGTTCATGTCCTGCTTTCTGTGGTCCAGAGTTTAGAAGATCTCTGAGTATTTATTTTACTGCTGGCTAAACAAAGCAAACTTCATTTCCAGTAAGAAAAGAACAGCTGGCTGCACTTACGTGATTCCCGTTGGACTGCTCCGGTCATTAAGAAAGAGCTCCTTCAGAACGTCTTTCTCGTCTACTTTTAGGGTTTGATCACTGGCTGCGATTTTCTCCACCTACGCAGACAAGACAAATCAAGGTTAAGCTGGGAAATGAACACACTGTTGAACAGTGTAGATGCACAGCCCAGCATCTTCACAGGACTGTGTGAGCACACTCTCTGTTCACACAAACTGGGTGTCACTCTGTCACAGAAGCAGTCTGCTAGAGAGGAAATGCTGGCACCGCGGACAGCCGAGTAGAGTAAAGTGCCGGCCTTCGATCCAAACTGGTCTGACACGGATCAGTGAAACTCTGATGCTCAATGAGTGACATATTACTCAAGGCTAACAGACCAGAGGAGCTGAAGGTTTTAATCCACAGACCGATGGGACCGGCTATTTTATGGTGTGTTATTTCCTCCAGCAAATCCACAACATCGTTTCCTCCTCTGCCACTCGCTTCTCCCCCCTCGATGCCTCTCTTGGACATCAGTCTCCTCATTTTGTGCTAACGAAGGAAAAAACAACACCATATCTGATGGTGCTGTCGCATACGGAGCACCACCCGCATTGCCTTACTTGGGACCTTGCAGCAAAACAAACACCTGCCTGAGTACCACTGGACTCTGGTCCAAAGTCCAAAACAGGCCAGCGAGTCTTCTCAGATAAACTGAGCCTTGCTTTATTCGTCCTTTTGTGGTAAAATCAATTCTTAATCTCTCAGCTGTCTCGAGTTATCCAGAAATGTAATGATCCACAACACTTTCCGTGTCTCCCACTTCAAGCCAGTTCATTCCAGACGGCTTCAGAAAGAAGACAACGTCACCTCTTTAGGTCTGTGAAGAAGTTTAACTTCTCATCAAAGAGGCTGCTGGAGAGTCCCAGGCCATTAACCCCACCATTACTACTTCATTATCAGCCTGGTGCCTACATGACTGTGGGAACTGAGCTCCCTACAGCTGAACAGACAAAGATTGTATCCACACGATGGGTATAAAGGAGCTGTTATTATTTGACCTTTTTGTCTATGCTGGTATAAACGCTGTTCGTCCCTTTGCAAAGGTTTTAACGTTCTTTTAAATAAATCTCAGAAAGTCTGTTTGGTTTAGATACTCAAATGATTTTTCTCAACATCTGCCACCCTCAGTCTGCTGCTGGCCTTCATCTGACAGAAAGTAAAGGACCTCAGCCTTTCTTGTAAAGGGGTTCTGTGTTCTTAATGAAGTCCCGTTAATTTGTCAGTGGAACCGTTTGAAATTCAGATTCTCTGGTAGTAGCATAAACCAGATTGACCTGAAGTTTGTCTTGAATTTTTTAAATGAAGAAAAGGAGATGGTGGTTTTATTACTTCAGCAGGAGGAAGTAAATGAAGTGAACTGCATACTGAAGACCGCACTATATTCATTAACTTCACTTAATCTGATTATAGAGCAATGCGAGAACCTCCACAATATTCACAACTGTACTTACTGAAGTCAGTGGAAACACTGGTAGAAAGCAGGGGGTTCTGTTGCTACAACCAGCAGCACAGTGTCAGATCACAGCACTCACATGAGATGACTTCACACTGCTGTTATTTCTTCAAATAAGTCTAGCCATGTTGCTCGTTAAGCAGCTTTGACTCTACAGACAGAGTGGGGGGAGGGCTAAAAGTGGACTGCTTCAGGTGGCTCCAGTAAACAAGGACACAAACAGATAGATATCACAGGCACTGTGGAGAAAAGCAGGTGCTTTTGTCTTTTAACCCACATCATGTGGTTTGAGTGTGACTAGAAGCAAGCTGATCCACTGAAGCAGTCTCACACTGAGCGTGAGTGAGTGCACTCGAGCTGAATGAAGAAAATACCATGCTATATCAGAGGAAACTGTGATTAAAGCCAGCTGCTGGGTTCGCACTATATTACACTTACCACATCTGCGCGATATGTCACAATGATCTGCTTCTTGGTGCCACATACAGCTTTGATCGCCTTGTCACAAAATCCAAAAAGTCTGGTCATTGGAACCATTCCACTTTCACTGAGAGAGGACCAGGGATCCCATTTATTCCACAAGTCCTGTTCCTGAAGGAAAGACTCGTAGTCCCTTCCACAGTTGTACTTTAGTTTTTCTGGTGCAGTATAAAGTTCATTTCATATTCACGCAAGTCTTTTCATACATGAATAAGAACTCTGAGAATTTAGCAGGTAAATTTTCAGCAGTTTCTCATATGTAGCACAGAGCAAGAGATACAGAGCCTGGTTCATTACAAGCCTTTTAAAGGACGCATGATGTGGTCCCTCCGAACTCGACACACAATACCCGTGGCCTTGCTCTCGGCTGGAAGTCTAACAGTCAAGAAGAGCCTACCCATTAAAAATATGAGAACCTCTCTGAACACACTTTCCGCTACAGTGCATTGATGGCATACAAAGTAAACATGGGTAAGAGCAGATTACCGTTGGATGCTATTAAGTAACGGACACCCAAGAAGTCTTGAATGGTGGAAGTAAAAGCTGCAATTCCCTTGCCTCTTTGCGATTCCCCTCACCGCTCAGCACGTTTCCAGGCGTGACACAAACAGAGTTGCAGCTTTAAAGAGTGACAAGCAGTGGAATTCTGAACGGTCCAAGCTGCTGCCGTCACAGACGAGTGAAAGCCATCACAGGGGGTCCTGGTGAGTAAGCGACACACAGCTCTACTAACACAGCAGCAGGGCACTGACACAGAGCACCAGACATCCCTTTGTTCTGCTGCCAGTGATGGACATAGAGCGGAAAGAGTGGCAGGTCTGTTTTCTGTAAATGCAATGTGTTTGCTGAACACTCGTCTTACCGCAGTGTGCTTGCTGCTGTGGCTGCGAGTGGAGATGACAGTCTTCTCTCTGCTCCTCACTGTTCTCTCAACCACAGGAGCTGGCTCTGGTTCCTCCACAGGCTCTGGACCACCAGCTGCTATCACCTCTGTCAAAACGGACAGTCACACAAAACACTATTTAAAACATTAAATACATTATTTATTTCCAATTTGTATTATTTATGGACACATTTAATTAATTATTTAATAGAGCTGGGCGATATAAGATTTTTTCATATCACGATATGTTTTTTTCATTTCAGGCGATAACGATATATATCACGATATAAGCCAAATAACTATATTTGTAAGATTTAAATGTGCCGTTGCTCACAAGTAAAATGTGAAATAATTAGCAGCTTGTTTTAATTAAAATATTTATTTCCCATAATAAGTTCAACAGGGTAGATGTACTTAAGGAACATGAGACTTCAGTTTCAGATAAAGGCAAATATTGTAAACTACACAAAAGGCAGCCGCTAAAGCGTTTAAGTTTCAAAATAGAACAAACAAAACAGACCACTAAATTGTCAATTCCACTTAGAAACAAAATTTTAATTCTAAAAATAAATCTTAGGTCGTTTTACAGAAGAACAGACAAAATTGACTAACTTTTGTCAATATCAAATAAACTGAGAACTAAAAGGAAATTCTCAGGCTACGTCCACACGTACACGGGTATTTTTGAAAACGGAGATTTTCCGTTTTCGTTTTAAAAAATAATCCTGTCCACACGTAAATGCAGAAATGAAGGAAAACGCTGCTAGGAACATGCCAAAGCAACAGGTGGCGATATATTCCTAACCGTGTAGAAATGTTGGCCAATCAGAAGTCTAGAAGCCTCGGTAGGAAATAGTAAACAAAGATGGGGCATAGAAACAGAACCGAGTCGTATGTGTGGAGGGACAGTAACTATGTGTGTATATGTAAGCATTTAAACACTGCAGAGAGTACAATTAACAGTAACAGTATTGTAGAAATTCATTTCACCGAAACAATAACGTGGCGCACAGTGTGACGTCAAAAAAGGCGCACACCTTTGACGCTGTGTTTTCTCCGTTTTCTTGTCCACACATAAATGCAAAACGGAGTTTTCGAAAATATCCACCCTGGCAGGCGTTTTTAGAAATCTCCGTTTTCAGTGACTGAAAACGCCGTTTACGTGTGGATTTAAAGGTGCAAACGCATAGAAAAATCTGCGTTTTCAAAAATACCCGGGTATGTGTGGACGTAGCATCAATCTCTCCTTGTTGTATAGCTTAGCTTTTCAAACAGTTTTAACAGTTACTTTAGTCTGACAAAAGCCGAATGACGAATTAGCGCTTTCAGTCAGAGATTGAGCATGCACCGCTTTATTGTATATCCAGACTTGCTTTCGGCACAATTTACAGTGCGCGCTACTCTGTTTTTGTCAGACTTGAAATAGCGAAATACCTTCACACTCACGGAACTTCTGTGGCCCTTCCGTTCGACAAGCTCTCCAGCATTGGAACCATCATCTGTTTTTTCTTCGGTAACCTTCGCTCACGCTCTCAGTTGATTTTTCTCTAGTCGGCAAACTCATTTCCTTCATTATCTGGGCGGCCCGGCTGCAAAAACAAATACACATGTGCGCCTTGGCGCTTGTGCTGTACGTAACAAGTCATGTGACGTGACGCTGCGGCTGTGATTGGTTCGGCTCTGCGCTACTTAATTTGGATTGGCTGTTCTTTTTTTTTTTTTTTTTTTTTTTAAGAAGAGGAGAAGAGATGAGGTGTATCGCAATAGTTTAATTTTTCTATCGAGAAAAAGTTATTTCGCAATACATATCGTTATCGTTTTATCGCCCAGCTCTATTATTTAATGATGTATTTCTTTAATTCATTTTGGCACTCCTGGCCCTGCTGCTGTGTTCATGAATTAATTTTATTGGTCAGCCTCACCCATTAAAGTCCGGGACGGGGTTAACAAGACAGGTCAATCCTAGATAATCTGATTGCTTTGAACTGGTGGTAATGTGAATTTGGGGCAGCTAGGTATCCCAGAATGCATTTCAAATCACAAGCAGCAATGGTGGTGGCGCTCTAAACTGTAAGTTTTTCTGTCGCCAGCTACACTTTTAATAGTATTTTAGCCGCAAATGTAGTGGCATAACCTTCACATGTCTGGTCAGGCTGTCAACACAGAACATGTTTGCAAAAGTGCTCCGATGTTTTCGGAGATGTCGCTAGCTCCGCTAACAGCTGACAGAGTGTACCGAGCGCTCAGCCCCGGCGTTCCAGGTTAACTGTTTTTTACATTAACTGGTTAGATTTTGTTACATTGTCAAAAACCTGTCCAGTATGCTAGCAGTGTCCAAGCATTCTTTAAAAAAAAAAAAAAAAAAAAATACCGTGCCCCTCCTGCAATGGCTCTGCGCCCATTGTTGGGGCATATAGTTCATGATGCACTGAGTGTTTCTTCCTCAGTCACATTTTTCATTATGTGTTCATACACCGCTCTACGTTGAATCATTAGTTATTATGATTGTTGGCATTTTCTCTGTATTATTGAAGGGTCTTTACCTTGCAATGCACCAGCCTTGAGGTAACTGTGAGTTGGCACTATATAAAAAAAACTGAATTGAATTAACAAATTGACAACAACCTTTTTTTTTTTGAGTCTTGGGAAGCTCCAGAGTCTGGAATTTGCAGGCAATTTGGAGCTCCTGGAATATGGCTATGTGGATATGTAGAAATACAGTAGTGAATTTTCTCCTGTGTGATGAGCTGGCTTTTGTCGATGTGATGGAGGATCGTCTTAAAGGAGAGATGATGGACATCCAGCACGGCAACCTTTTCCTCAAAACCTCCAAGATAGTGGCAGACAAAGGTCAGGAGCTGGAGCTGCACTGACCTCGTGCTACAGAAAGATGTCTGCATACATGCCTGAGCAGATCATGTGTTACACAACATAAAAGCCTCTTGAGGCAACTGTTGTTGTGATTTCGTGCTATATAAATAAAACTAAATTGCACTTGCTGTCTTGGAACGTCTGCCCCCTTCCTTCTTTCACATAATGGTGCGATCCCAGTCTGTCGTTGATTGTGATATGATTGTGCCCCTCAAAATAAGGCCCCACCTCTGTCTGCATGGTTTCTCAGCAGGGCTGAAGATTCAGCCCCCATGTACTACCAGGCCATCAATAAATGACATATGAAATTATCTCGCAGGCCGGATATAACTGTATCAGGACATACGTTTGACATCTGTTCTACACACAACATCCCCTTCATCAACACATGATATCACATTTCTCATATAGGTGATGAGGGAACATTTAAAATCCAAGCACTCGTTAAAGTGCAGCAGCGCTGAATGAGCTGCAGCGTGGGTCCTTCCTACCGTCCTCCCTGTCACTGTAGAGGTCAGACTCTGAGCCTACGAGCATCAGCTGTGGTGGCGGAGGCTGTGGAGGCCCTTCATCCAGCAGCTTTTGTAGCTTCTTCTCATACAGCTTCCGGGTGGATGCTGGGAGGACAAGACAAGGGTGATGTTGTAGCAGTGAAACCACAACATGACAATCCAGTAATGGGAAAAAGTATCTGTCCCCTTCCTAATTTTTTCAAGTTTCACTACAGCTCATAGAATAAATGCTGTTTGCAGACAGTCATGCAAACTACAAGCAATCTCAGCAACCTTGCTGACAACCAAAGCAACATAGTTTTTGGTGCAACACCCTCTTTGCAACCAATTTCACCCTGGGACTGTCTGCATCTGTCATTTTACAAATGCGCAGTGAGTGCAGTCTCTGTGCCCACTACGGTGTCTGCAATGGTGAGCAGGTTTACACTCACCCACAATTGGCCCCACGTCTAGTCCACGCTCGAGCAGTTCATCCCTCAGGGTCTTGTCACTCAGCGCAGTCACATCAAGCTCAATCGGTCGAACCTTGTCTGTTTTCCTGGTGGCTTTCTGTGGAAAAACAGCAGGGCAGCGCACAAAACAACCGGTCAGAGCCAGAGCGGAGCCAGCGATGGATTTTTTTAGCCTGAAGCCAGTTAATCACAAAGTAATGCCTGACAAGAGTCAGCTGACACAGTTCCATTTTCACATGAAGGACTCTTTACTCAGTCAAAGAACCAGCACACACACTGCCATGTTCACCAAGCCATCAAATAAATGAATAAATAAATAAATAAATAAATAATACTGATAATCAGATGTTAAGCAATAAAAAAAATGAATACTGAATTATACACTTAGTTGCAGTACCAGCTTCACACAGACACACACACATAAAGCTGGAGTAGTCAGCATGCATCATGCTGAACTTTAGGACTGTCAGAAGTTGACCATTCCAACGTTTCCATGTGTTTTTATGTATTTTATGTATTGGTTAACAGACTTTAGTGAACAGGATTTACAAAGGGGTTACATAAAATAAAGTAGTTACCTGTCTTGCAGGTATCTTTATGTCTCTGTGTTACTGTACCCACATTATAACCAATCCAACCAATCCTTTGTTGGTCACTTAACATATCTTTGTATATCTATTGTTATATTTATATATGCTTCTCTCTCTCCCTGAAGCTGGTTTTATGGTCAAAGGTCGCGCCCCCTACTCTGCCTGCAGACAGCTCTGTGGTCAGATGGAGGCAGTGTACAGTCTGTGGGTCACTCTGCTTGTGTTGTTGGTAAGTGAAGTTCTAAAGCTGACAGTGCTGAAGTGAAACTCGGTGTAAGAAATAAGGAAACGTGTTGGCACAGTCACTGTCTGTGCTTTTAGTGCTGGATTTCTCTTTTTTTGCAGTTCTCTCCCTCGTGCTGAACCCTACTATCGCTCCTCCTCTATTCTGGCCCAACATTTGGAGACAATTATGTCATCTGGTTCAAGTGACGTGCAGTCAGGATCTTGGAAGACTGCACGTCACTTGGTGAGGGTGAAAAGCCCTCTGCCCCCTCTGTCCACCCGGAATAGTGTAGCAGAAGGACATATATTAACTCTGCTCATAATATGGGAACTCATGTGAACGACTGAGAATGACAGAAGTCAAACTGCAGAAAATTTCTAGAGCAGAAAGCTGGTTATCACCTGTTACGTTCTGGATAACACTGCTGTCACTGCACATGAGCAAAGCCTTTTTCAAAAATCCAGGAGTAGTATACAGGAAGATTCATTATTTTATGAATACTTCATTCATGAACCACCATTGAGCAGATGTGAAAACTTACTCATGTACACAAACACGTCCTTTAATTTCCTGAAAGGAAGCTGCCACGGGGGAAATATTTAGGGAGGAGAACTGCACCGTCTGAAGATGCTGGAGGCGCTTCATCATAGTCTGAAGTTTTACTTAGCAGCCGACAGGAAATTACTTGTGAGGCCAGCATAGTGGCATGATGCTGTGTCTCCTAATTAGATCAAAACTAAAGGCAGCTCTGCCTTGGAGCAAATCAAATAAACGTACAGTAAATATGTTGCTGAAAGCAGCAGCGACATCATACTTCTGAAGACTTAACAGGATAGGCGTCGATAGCTTGTTGGTGGACAGGAACCCTCAGCTTTCTTCTTAGCTCTGGGTTAAGCACCTGTGACAAGTTAGCTCCTTTGGAGCTACATGGCTCCAAAGGTGTGTACACGTGTGTGTGTTGCATGCACAGGTATAAAAATGTGACTCGTGGTTACTGAAGTAGAATTTATGGTCGAGCAGAGCGCTCTACTACATGACCTGCCGTCTGTCTGCAGAGGGACAGCAAAGCTCTAACATACAAAGAGCTGAAGTGAAACTCCGTATTAGAAACAATGACAATTGTGAAACAGCTGGATGTGAACCCAGCTGTTTCACAATCACAGCAGCAGCTCCAAAGACTGCGAGAGGAGCAGGAGGAGGAGGAGAAAAGTGCATCTGCAGACCACACCCTTGCCTTCACAGCCATAATTGAACTATAGAGCTCACAGCTCTGTGGAACAAACTCACTGTGGACTCTCAGACTCCTCACAGAGTCCTGGACAGACGCTCACACATTCCTCACACTTTACAACAGTCCATCCAAACCTCATTCACACTGTTCAAACCAACATCTAATCTGAAAACATAAAGCTTTGCAGACTCGAAGAGTGACAGCGAGTATCCTCTTTCATGTCAGTCACTGAAAAATGTCAGGAATTCATTTTTGGGCACCTCGCACCTGCAGCCTGTAATCCCTCAGGTATGTGAGCAGCAGCTTTCACAAGATAAACGGCATCAGTACTCTAGTGCCAAGACACCGACTATGCTGAGTCTGAGCATGAGTTCTTCCTAGCAGTTCTTCAGTGTTCAGAATGATAACTCAAGCAGCTGCAGGAAAACTGCTGTGGTGTCTGCTCCACCACCTAAACCATGAAACTGCACTAAACACTCACTGCAAGAGCCACAGCACATGGTGGCTCACAGTTAGTGTGATAATGTTATTTCATGCTCCAAAGGAAAGGCAGAAAATAAAGCTGAAAGCTTCCTGACATCTGGCTGATCCAGTACTCAACACATCACCTCTGCACTCATTATACTCTTATTGAAACATCAGCCCCTTGGACAACATGGAAACGTGTACTTTTTATAAAACTACATACTAGTATAATCACTCACTTTAAAACTGGAGATGTGTAAGACGTACTGTTTCTGTTACTACCTGAACTGATCATCCATTTACTTCACAGTCAAATTCAGCTATTTCATGAGAAACCCGCTGAAAACAGGCTGAGGTGCCAGCCTCCCCAAAGGACAAAGCGGGAGGGCTGCTTCAGGAAGGATACCCTGCAGACTTCAACATCGCCTCCTGGTCTATAATACAATACAAAATAGTAGTGTCACTTCCAATGTTCCCTCTAATTTTTCATGTGTCTGAGCGAACACACAAACTCCCTGAGCGATCCCTTGGACCACTGTGAGCGACATCAGACGTGTGCACTGTGGTCACGCCAGCATCTAATCCATCCAAGTTACATGGTTTATTAAAATAATCAAATTACAGCATTTACATTTATGTTAGACTACTTTTAATTAACTGCTTTAGCCCACTTACAATGAAAATTTAAAAAATCTTGTTCATGACCTGTGTAGTATGTTAACACTATTGGAAGTAAAAATAACTTGAACTCCAATTTTGAAAACACAACTTTTTCTTTTTTTTCTTCATAAAGCTCTGACTTGTATTATGAGTCTGTGGTCTGGGAGAGAGTCCTGTAACTCTGTCTGCAAAATACAGTATATAATGACCAATGCTGGGCAATTAATTATATAGTTACTACTTCAAAAAAGTAACTCAGTTTGGCAAACAACAAAGTTTTTTGCAGCTATTTATTTTTTTTAATGCAGCCAAGGCGTTTTTAAATAAACATTTCAAACTATTTACAGAACAATCAGCTGTTCTGCATCAAATCTGATGCCACACAAATTATTTGTGCCACTCCAAAAAATAATTTCTGTCCACTATGAGATAAAGGAGAACAACAGCCTGATACCTGCAGGCCTGACAACAGGAGATGTATCACTGCTGTAACACCTGTAACATTCAGCAGTCGGCACATAAGGACGCTGTCATAGCCTGTCAACGACGTTGATTGGCTGCGTGTATACGAATGTGAATCACATTATTGGCTGGACTATAGGATAAGGTGGCATCGTTCTAATCCCATACAGGAGCAGCCAGTCACTTACTGACTAACACTGCAAAACAGAATTGTTAAAGTTTTAATTTTAATTTCAATTCAGGTTAGATTTTTTTTGTGCGCAACGCAGATTTTCTGTGCGCAGAGACCGCCAGCAGTGCGCAATTGCGCATGTGCGCAGCTTAGAGGGAACATTGGTCACTTCTGTTTTCAGACACTTTGCCCTGTCAGACCTGAACAGAACAGACATCAGTTCGAACACCTGCCAGTTTGTCCCATTTCATCCTCAGCATCAGAACAAATCTCTCCCTGACTGAGTGCATGGCTGCCAGCTCCTCTAACCTCAAACTCTCTTTATCCCACCTACAAAAACGAGTAACCGTTGTGCACATGAGCACGCTGACCTGTGTCTCTGTCCATTTCTTTTCTGTGTGTGTCTGTATCTGCGCTAGAGATGGACCGATCCGATATTACGTATCGGTATCGTCCGATACTGACCTAAATTACTGGATCGGATATCGGCGAAAAATAAAAAATGTAATCCGATCCATTAAATATCAAAAAAAACACCTCACAAAACTTGCAACACGGCGTAACTCGGCTCATAACCGTAGCACGTTGCAGCAGTATGCGTCATGTGATAGAGCGGCTGTGTGTATTTGTAGCCTCGCTACCAAACCAGCATTTCATCTCCGAGGAAGTTATCCCAGAGAGAAGTAAAGCAAGTGTGTAAGTTCATCTCTGAATGTTTGTAAAGCGTTCCCACGTTAAGCTTAACAACCGATATATGGAGCGACTGCCTCTCTCTCTCCCTCTCCTGCTGCTACTTCAATCGTGAAACTGCTTAATGATCAGCTGATCGGCTTTTCTGTCGCGAGTCCGTCTCTCTTCTTTGTTTTTGGCCCACTTTGCACCAGAAAGAGGAAACCAGCGGCTGAACAACAGCAGCACGTTTAAGCTTGATAAGCTGTTGTTAGAATGTATTTAATATTACTTTCTAGACCAGGATCCTTTTCTACGTAGCTGACGGCTGGTAACTGTGCAGGGGCGGATCTAGCAAAGTTTAGCCAGGGGGGCCGATAGGGCATGAACAGGGAAAAGGGGGCACAAAGACATACTTTTCTTTCTTATTCTCATTTAAAATGTCTAGCTTTTAATAAATAATTATCTGAATCTTACACCCAAAGTTTTAATCTGATGTAAAATGTATAGAAGTCCATTACTGTATATAGTAACTCTTAAGTCTATATACCCTAGTAAGCTATAGTACTTTTTCCTTTGGGAAGGTACCATCTGTGCAGTCTGCAATTCTGTTGAAGAAAGATGTTGAATCTATTTAATTATTGTGGAAAAATAATTTATTTCTGTGCATTTTTTTCACCCTGCATCAAATTTAAGTTGATTACATCGATTAAGCATCATGAGGTGGAGGGTGGGGGGTGGTTCCTATTTTTTTTTTTTTTTTTTTTTTTGCTGGGAGTTTGCAACCCTGTTAGTTAGGTTGTTTAATATTTCTGCTAAGTACTCTTTAAAATACCAGAATAGGAAGGATGGAGTAGGTTTATTAGATTGATCAGTGTTGCTGAACTATGAAATATTTTGGGTGCAGTGTATTTTTTACATACAGGTATAACAGAATAGCTTTAGTGTTGTTGTTTATTTAAACTTGAGTATGAACTTATACAAAATGCAGCAAGATATTTAAAAAAAAAAACAGTTTTATTGATTAAAAAAACACACTATATCGGATTCATATCGGTATCGGCAGATATCCAAATTTATGATATCGGTATCGGACATAAAAAAGTGGTATCGTGCCATCTCTAATCTGCGCTAAAACTTTCTTCTGCATCACGATGGAGAGTCCCCAGCTGCTGCTGCTGGGGGATTAGTAAGGATCGGGCTGGATCTGAAGCAAAGAAGGAAACTCTGTGGGGAGGTGAGACCTGTGAGACTGATTTGTGGGAAGTGATCTGGATTTGCTCTGCGATTCATACACGAGACAAGCCTTATGCGTTCCAGCGGAATGACGTTTCCAGTTATGTCTGTGAGGAGAGAGAGTGCACGTTTCAATGTGAGCCTGGACATCCGAAACTATCCTGCGAACATTTACAGTAGTTAACAGACGACGATTTCAGAACGTGGATTTTGGTGGCTGAGTAATCCTGGTGGGTGTGGAAGTGTGCAAATGAGACGGGAGTGGGAGAGCACTTACTCTACCGGAGGAGCGGCTGGTGTCAGGCAGCGCGGGCGGAGGCAGCTCGTCGTCGCTGGAGAACGAGTCCGCAGCTGCAGCCGCGGGGCGTCTGCTTTGGCCGGCCAGCTTTGTAAGATACAGCTGCACGTACACGTCCTTCGTGGGGTTTCCGCTCGGTAGCTCCACGTTGTGGGCTAGCAGCTCGCTCTTTAGCTTCTCCTTGGTGAGCACAGAAGGGTCGTCCAGGTATTCCGGCATGTCGGCGAGAAGACTACCGGGCAACGGGTCAGCAAGTAACAGCTAGCAGAAAACAGCGGAGCCACTGATGGCGGATCGGGCAACCAGCGCCGCCCACTGGACCGAACGGGCAGAGTAGTGTGTGCTTCAAAGAAGCAAGAACGTGGATATGAGCTGCTGTCTATTCTCTCGCTTCCTCCTTCTCTCAGGAGAAGGAAGGAATTAAAGTGGAAAGAAATGAGGAATGCTGCACGGTCCTGACCGGAAGTGGCAGCTGGTAAAGCCCACCTCCTTCCGCTACAGGCTGGGACTGATCAGAGCCAGAAGCTCAGTCACAGCGCAGAACTGGTGCCCAGTGAAATCCAGCTCTTCATTCACAGACTGCTCATTGAGGGACTGGATACAGGAACACCGATATTCCATTAGATGTAATATGATCATGTTAGACATGAAGAACCTTTTGGGTTCTGTCACTGAAATTTTGCTCAGATGTTGCAGTTATGGATATTTTTGAGCTTTCTATTTCACATCTGATGATCAGCTCTGTTGCAGAAGTCAGCCAGTGCTACATTATTTTATAGATTTCATTCTCTGAAACTGACGAACTATTGTTTACTCAAAACAAAAAGTGTAGTTAGCTGAGAAACTCCCAGACCTTCCTCACCAGCACATGTCATGGTTATGTTCTTTTCAGCATCTGGAGTGTGTATTTACAGTAAGCCTGCACATTTGGCAGGCGCAACGGTCAAGAAATAAAAGCTCAAGTCCCTTTTTCTTTGTGCATTACTTTCAAATAAAAACGTAATGCTCCATTTATTTCATCACTGCGCACAAATGAAGACAGAAACCAAACAAGAAATAATTTCCTCTCCTTTGTCACAAAACAATATTAGCTTTGATTTGGACACTTTACATACTCAAGCAGAACACTGTAAAATACTCAAAGCAATGCTTCTTTAAGAAATGAAAGCCTCAGAACTTGAGCACTAACTCATTTATTCCTGTAACCATGAACAAAAAAAAAGCCGTGGTCCAGCTCATCAAACACCTCAACACTGAAACCAAAGCCGATGATGATAATGATGATGACGTCGTGCAGTTTGGGGTTGATGGCTCTACGTTATAGAAGTTAGAGGACAGACAGAAGTGGGCTGATCAGAGAGAAAGCAGGCAGCAACGAGCTCACACTCACAGCTCTACTGCTTCACTCTGCAGCCCATGCTGTCCATGGACTGTCGGTGTGCAGGTGAGTGGGTGTGTGGACTGATGCTGTGACAGACAGGCCAGTCTTAGTATCCACATCAGTTCTGATGGATGAAAATGCTTGACTTGGCTCCTTTCATGGAGCTCGTTGAGGCTCCAGAAGGCGACGCCCTCTCCTCAGGCTTTGATCTCAGGGGTGGAAGTGTACAGCTGCTCAGGGTTCTCACTCCCCAGGTCCTCTGAGAAGGAAGTGAGGAACAATGTGATACATGACAGTGTAATATCATCATATATATATATATATATATATATATATATATCATGAAATCATCCTATGTACTATAAATATACACAGACATCTTACCATTGCTGCTACAGTTTAAACTCGAGTATTTTCCACGTGGTCATGACATGGTTTGAAAAATGTGCTATGCTGTGGTATCATATGGATAATTCACAGAGCTATGAGGTAAGACCAGATGGTGGGTCAGCAGCAGCACCGCCTCACAACCTTTGTCTCTTGTGCATATACAGTGCACAACACCACACAACTGAAACACAGCGTTATCAAAGACTGCCTTGTATTGCTCTAATCTTTATAAAAACTTTTTCATTCATTCATTCAGCATGACTGTCATTAAAGTAACAGTGACACGAGTCATCAGTTCAGAGTTAGACTTACCAGGAAGGACGCACTTCCACAGCCCGTAGGTTTTTCCCACCGCTGTCTGCCACAGTCGGAGCGTGCCGTCCTCCGAGCCGCTCGCGTACAGCTCCCCGTCAGGACTGAAGCGAACACAGTGCACCGGACCAAAGTGCCCCTTGTAGGATTCTGCAGACACATGAGCAGCAGTACCATTAGTTTCTGATTGGTCAGCTACTCCTTTATTTTGTAATGGACCAAAGAATCAGGGTTTAAACTTTTTTTTTTTTACATTTACAGATAAGCAAGTAGATCCTGTCATGAACTGAGCTGAGCTGGTCAAACAGCAAGGTCTCGTTTAAAAAAAAAAACAAAAACAAAAAAAAAAAAAAAAAAAAAAAAAAAAAACAACCTCTCTCTCTAGTGACATCATACTGAAGCAGAACAGAAACGTTGGGATGATATGTGAAACCGAAATAAGAACCTCGTAAACCCATATCTGGGGACAGCAAGTGAGGCTGTGACACATACCTCTTACATCCATGTTTTTAATTAGTCTCCGGCACTAGCACGCTGGCAACACATGTTTTTCATTACGCTCATTTTGAATTTGATGGCAGCAACACTTTGAAGCAAAGTTGGCAGCAAAAGACTGGGGGAAAAAAAGAGAAAAGAATCCGCTCGAGGAATGTTCTGGTCAGGAACATGAGTGGGAATGAAAAGATCATGTCAGAGAGCCAGAGGTTCACGTTCAGTAAAAAATGCATCATGTACAGACTAAGACAATCTGGTGACGTCTCTGTGTGCAACGGACAAGGCCAGACATAAGTTTTGGATAGCTGTGATGTTCAGGGCTCAGGCAGCGTTGCAGAACAACAGGCATGACTGAAATCAGTGCAAAGGTTCGGCAACACTTCACCAATCACCATGTGCGAACACATGCCGTGCACACATGCAGGTTAAAGCTCCATCATGCAGACAAGAAGCCATCTGTGAACATGATCCACAAACACTGCTGTCTGGACCACAGCTCATTTCAAATGGACTGAGGCAAAGCGGAAAAGTGAGAAAAGTCAGCAGCTGCTCCCCTCAGCAGTTAAAAGAAGCGAGGATGGTGCACAGGGGGAAACACAGCCCTGTCCTCTCTTCCACAGTTGTGTGGCTGCCATCAAATTCAAAATGAACGGTTTTCTCAGTGTGATTATTCGATATGTTTCCTAGGTTCTGCTGTAAATAAAATATGAGTTTATGACTTGCATTTATTCTGTATTGACGGGTTCTCTTTCTCATTTCATTAAAGGAGTCAGACTGCTCCTCTTCACAACACAATGGAGCACTCTGCTGCTCACCCAGCTCTTCCTTAGTGCTGTAGTCAAACTTGTAGAGCTTGAAGTCGTCACCACCGGCAACAAAGAAGTCCTTCTCTGGATGCAGGGAGGCTGAGTTGATAGGAGCTGGGGCCTCCACAGTCTTGATCATTTCCAAGCTTGATAATATTAATAAAAACAGAAACAAATTTAAATAATAAATGATGAGTGCTTACTCAATAACAAAGTCAGTAATAAATCAGCATTAACAGAGGTGGAGGATGCCCTCTGTTTTATACACATGTCACTCATTAACAATGAACGGGTGTAGCTGCCGGCTGACCTCAGAGCGTTGTAGAAAGCAATGGTCTTTCCATATGTGATCACAAGAATCTGTCCATCAGCTACATACTCCATGCTGCTCACTGACGTGTCAAAGGTCAGTGTTTTCACCTCCTGCATGGAGCTCCTGTCCCAGAGCCTACTCACACACACACACGTACAGAGTGGTTGTTATGCCTACTGTCAGAAGTGAGAGGTAAGACGGGTGAGGGCGTGTGTCACAGTGCACTGACCGAATGGTTTTGTCGTCAGCAGCAGAGAGGATCTGCTGGTCGTTGTTGCACCACAGAGCCTTTTTTATGGCTGACGTGTGGCCTGAAATCTCCTGTGGAGCTGACGGGGACAGAAGCAACAGACACATTACACCACCTGGAATCACTGCCTCCTGCTTCAGTGCCTCAGCAAACATCACACATCACATTGCAGGCTACCTCTACACCTGCCCTGGCTCAACCTTTGACCTTAAGGGCATAAAATTTCATAACTTCATTTGCTTCTTTCAGGCATATTTAGTTTTTGAAGTGTTCAGGATCTTTCTGTGAGGTCACAGTGAGCTGTGAAGCGCTCCAAGCCGTGCTGATACAGCACCATCTGCTCACTGTAAACAAGCGATCGATAAAGGCAACTTCCTCCACCAGCACAGACGGCACCTTCTCCATGAGTTACCATGGTAATACACAATGCTATGGAAGTTTTCACAATAAACTGTTACATTGTATATAATAATTTACACTTGATGAATTTATCAGCTTCATCTCAAAAGAGTGATCATGCAGATCATTTTGTGATTTTACCAAGTCTTACTGTGTGCTCCAGCACAAACCGATGCTGCCAGCTGCTGTATAACCACCCACACCCACAGAGCTCTGCAGTACATGCAGTGAGTGGCCAGTGATGGTCTAGCGACAGTACACTGTGGATATGTGGGAGCATGTACTGGTCGTACGGTCCCACATACACGTGTGTGCATGAGCGTGTCCACTCACCTGCTTCGGGGCTGCTCAGGTCATAGATACGCAACAGTTTGTCGTTACCTCCAGTTAGCAGGCAGTTGCTGTCCTGTCAAAAAGAGGCACGTATTCATGGGAGGCTCTTCACTCACACCCAACAAGCACAGAGAGTAAAGCTGGATTTATGATCCTGCACATGTGTCAATTTGCACGCAGTTTTCAGTTGTAAGAAGGGGGAGGGGGCTTGTCACCCATGTGAGACACGCTGCCGAATGTTGATTGGTTGATAAGTGAGCCGGAATAGAGCAGGGAGTCATAGCAGAGTTCACTGAGGACGAGGCAAAATCCGAAAAAACAAGCTCAAAAAACAAAGCATGAAAAGCACAGACAGTGACACGTTTCATTGGAGGTACACGCAGGCAAGCTGCCCAAAAATGAATTCCTGACATTTTTCTGTGACTGACACGGAAGAAGATACCCGAGTCTGGAAAGCTTTATGTTTTCAGATTAGATGTTGGTTCGAACAGTCTGAATGAGGTTTGGATGGACTGTTGTAAAGTGTGAGGAATGTGTGAGCGTCTGTCCAAGACTCTGTGATGAGTCTGAGAGTCCACAGTGAGTTTGTTCCACAGAGCTGTGAGCTCTATAGTGCAGTTATGGCTGTAAAGGTCAGGGTGTGGTCTGCAGATGCACTTTTCTCCTCCTCCTCCTCCTCCTCCTCCTCTCGCAGTCTTTGGAGCTGCTGCTGTGATTGTGAAACAGCTGGGTTCACATCCGGACCAAACCCTGCTGAGATCCCACTGAGGCTCAGACACAGGAGCTTGCCTCCTCATGTGCCCTCCATTTCTCCCACTGTGTCAACCAGTATCTAAACTTCATCATTGAATACCTCTCATTTTCTGTGGGTTCTCTACCTTGTTTGTGCATGTGTGTGTGTATTTGTTTTTATTTATTTTTTCACTTTGAAAATGCAGTTTTTGTAGGTAAACACTTGCTCTGAGTTATTTTAGTGTGGTGCTTTAAGCAAAATTCATGGTGGCCCAAATGTGTCCATCTGGGTACACTATTCCAGAGTTCATCCAGGTAATCGGTTTGCTTATGAATGCAACACTGTAACATGTATCCAGTGAATCTTTGCAAACAGCATATTTAATTAATATTTATTACAAGGCACTGCATGCATGACATTGTAACTGGAGCTGAGCATCACTAAAGCTTTGGCCCTAGAATCACTACGGACATGCAGGCTCAAATGTTTACATCTGATCACTTAAATCTTTTACTAAATGGTGATTTGAACTTGAGCAGGCCAGGGCCTGTTAACTTCTGGTTATTGATCAACATTGACTAGAATTGGGAGTTTCTCTTTACTGCACACAAAGAACTTGTTTTACAGCACTGACTGGACTAAAATTTTACCTTACCAACTAAATTCTGTTCATGGTGAAAGGTGTGCATCAATTTAAATCCATGAGTAGAGAAATAAATGCAATACAGCAGCATGTCTTTTAAAGAGCTCATGATGAAGTGCACTGACCTGAGTAAAGCTGACAGTCTTCACAATGTGTTTGTGTGCCAGAGACAGGACCTCATCTCCACTCACTGCATCCCACACCTTTCTGCAAAAGTCCACAAGGGAGTTGTTAACAGTGACCGCACACTGTGTGTGTGTGTGTCAGTGTAATATATGTGAATGCAGAAGCTGCTTTATGTAAGAGACAAAGTCAGAAGTGACATATATGCATAAAAGTCATTCAAAACCCAGTGTGCAAAACTGTTTCCTCTGTGACATACATGTGATAGAACAAGTCAGAGCCTCGTCTTAGAAATCAGTTAGAATGACGGGTACACCAATATATTGGCCAATAACAGACTCTTGGTAAATAAGACAACATTTAGCAGGACTAAATATTTAGCTGTTGTGTCACTGAATGTTGGCACTAGCTAAAAGTCTTAATGTTGAATAGCAGAATTGTCCTTGCTTTGCTGGAACAGAGGGATAAATAAGAATGAAATAATAGGAGCAGCAGGATATTCTATTGGCCACAGAGTTCAGGTCAGGATCACACTAATAAAAATGGCTTTACTTTATTCAGTGTAAAGCTTTTCCTTAGAAGGATGCTGGGAAAGCAAGGGTTACCATGGTGACCATGTCTATCACAAAGGCATGTAGGCTACGTCACTGATATATGCAAGCTAGAAAGGTCCCTGGAGCCTGTACTAGTGCTCACATCTAAGTGATCGATTATCAATACCATAGCATGAAGCAAAACAGCCGTTTAAGGTTATCTTGAAATCAAATGAGACCAGATCACACATGAACTGAGGTTTCAGATTGCATACAACAATACAACACTGCCAATGGATGCATGACAGATGATCCACAGAGAGGAGCACTGAGGATCACTGCTTCTTTCAGGCTAGTTTAGTCGGAGTGTGTGAACTCACGCTGTGAAGTCGGCAGCAGCAGTCGCTGCTTTGGTGGCGTCTGTGTTTAGAGTGGCTCCCCAGACAGCGCCCTTGTGACCCAGAAACGTTCCTATCCAGTCCCCTGTGTCTCCCTGGCGCAACATGGGCTTGCCATCTGATGGAGAGAAGCAGAGAGGATGTGAGATTCATAGTGTAATGGCAGGCGACAGTAAGTATAAGGGTGTCTGCTAGGTCACAGACACCCTTGGTGTCTGCTAGGTCCTGCTGACTGTGTGACAAGCAGGGGTCACTGACTTCTAGGTTGACTTTTCATTGTTGCTAGGTAAAATTGGTTGTAAAGAGTTGGTACTGCATTGAAAACCTCCTTGCAGTTGCTTTTTTTGCTAGCAGACTGCCACGTCACCGTTTGTATGGAACATGCAGACTTGTCTGCAAGAACTTGCCAATTAGTTGCTAAATGGTAGTGAAAGTGAAGAGTGCAGTGCAAACAAAATGCTCCCTTCAAAGCAAAAGCTGCATCTTTTGCAATGTGTTGGTTTAACCCTGAAACGGTTAGGCACAACCATGACACTGAAGGCACACCTTCGCTGTTCGTAAAACGTTTGCCTTCAGTTGTAACAGCTTCACTACTGCTCACTTCAATACTGATTAGTTGGCGAGTCAGCATCCTCCATGCAAGCTATTAATAAATGACTCTTTCAAAAAAAAAAAGACAAAGAAAAAAAGAACTGAACTTAACCTAGGAAATCCAGGAATAGGAACACTGCTTGCTTTCAAACGCCATCTTTCTCAGGGCAGGAATACCATCTGACAGCCCAGAGGCGATCATTATCTGATCATGGTCTTTAGGACATGATCAGATAATGATAAGCAGGATTTACTCTTTTCTATACTCTTTCAACAAAGTTATACAATTCGAGATCAAACTTTAGGAGGAAGGTAAACCATCAGTAGTTAAGCTAGCCGCATGTGCCTCTCTCTCTCTCTTAGGCTCACACACATACGCACCCCCGCGCGCACACAGACACACTTAATGACACCAGAAAACAATACAAAGACACAAAGTCCCTCAATAGAAGAACATGTTTTATAAAGGGCTCATTTTAAAGCCCAACCCGCAACAGACCACGTCCAGCAGTAACATCAGATTCTCACAGCCTACTTTATGTTCATAGTCCTGCCAACACCTCTCACCCTTGCAGGCGCTGATGAGGAAGTATCCATAAGGAGTAATTCCACTGAAGGCCAGGTCCACCACAGGCCGGGTGTGACCGGAGCAGGTGAGGGGAGTCTGTCTCATCGCCATGGTCCTCCGGCCGGCCGGGAGACGGTTCGCACTGACAGAGGAGACGGTTGGATGCTAGCGGCTAGCTAGCAAGCTAGGAAAACTAGCGGAGTAGAAGGAAAACAAGATATCAAGCTAGCTTTGTAGGTTATGTTCCGTTGGATAGCAGTTAGCTGCTGCTGCTGCTGCTCACACTGTGAATCAGAAAGAATAAACTGTAGGTCTGTCGAACAGCTCTACCTTCCAGCGAAGGAACGGCTACCGTGCTAATAGCTACAACATTGCAACTAACTAGCAACGTGTGACACGGCCAAACAACCATAGAGACGATGATGTTGCCGGTGTGTTACGCCAGTTCCGCTAATCACGATGATAACACTTCCGATGCCTTTCATAGTAAAAGTGTCATCGCTTCTAACGGACATTGATACGTTTTAAATTTTGAATGAACAAATATTGAATAAAGGCTTCTTCAGCAGTGCTGAGAGAAATTTTGATATCGATCCGATATCAAGTAAAAACGGCCAGTAATGTCCATACCAATACCAATACCTTTTACCCTATAAAGGAGGCTTATGTGGGGTAGCCTATGCCTATGTGTCATTATTTATTAGATGTATAATTATTAAATGCCGCTTCTATAGTTTAAATGTTCTATAAATATCTATCGTTATTATCAATACCTGGGTTGATCTACCCACCACTATTCTTCATGAGCTACCCGTCAGCTCGTTTTCGTTTTCAGACTTTAACTCAGACTTTTCATCGTGTAAAAGACACAGTTAAACGTTATGACATGGAAGGCATCAAAGCTACTTTGTAAACAGGACATATACTAATATTTCAAACAGAGATTGATTGTTTATTTGTATTGCTTATGTATGTAATATTATCACAGCACATACTGTCAGTGTTACTTGGATGAGCGCAGTTCAAGAGCCCGTGAAGGCTTTGTAAAAGACGTGCAGCTGTATGCGAATAGTTTGTAGTTTTTAGTGTTGAGGTACCGGCAGATCTCACACCAGGAATGAAACTATTAAAACTCTTTGTTTCGTTCGCCTCCATAAAACAGAAAGAGTGTATTTATACTCTTACCTCCAGAGGGCGCTGCGTGCAGGGGATGTATTACTGTAAACGCTCAGTGTGCAGCAGGATGACAGGGAGGGAGAGAGGAAGGTGCCTTGCTTCACGGCTGCGGGCAGAGATGGCGTCCTGCTGCCGGTGAATAAGCAGAAAACCGAAGCAGAGGGAGGAGACCGGGTAAGAGAGGACGCATCTTTCCGAGCATCGCATGGCAGAGGATACTCCCGCTGCGATGGCAGCACCGCTGTGAAAGCCGTGGATGCTCGCTGGTGCTGTTTGAGTTGCAGGACGTTGGGACTCCCCCAGGGGAGGCGGTGGGGCTTGTTTTCTCCCTCTGGCAGGTCTCTCTGTTCGTCCGCCGCAGGGAGGAGAGGGCAGAGGGAGGGACAGACGAGCGATGGCTGCCGGAGGAGCAGGATGCGGGGATACGGTAGAGGAATATCGGGCCGAGGTGGAGCGCCTGACCCGGGAGCTGGCGGAGGCCAACCGCGAGAAGATCCGGGCGGCGGAGTGCGGACTGGCGGTTCTGGAGGAGAACCAGAGCCTGAAGCAGCAGTACGCCGACCTGGAGGCCGAGCAGGAGGCGCTAAGGCTGGAGCTGGAGCAGCTGCAGGAGGTGGGGTCAGCAGGGGTATGACTCCTTACTCGAAAGCCATGCACTGGTCTGATTAGCGTGAGGCGTTTCTGACAGCACCTTCTCACCTGCACCCGCTGGAGGATGTTATGAGCTCACAGGGTGGTTCATTAAAAAGCCTGTCTGTGCACACTTCACCTGTAGTCACACCTGCTGGACATGCCAGCTCTTTAGCCAATATGGCTTCAGTTAGCTTGTCAAAGATTAAAGACGGTACTTTAATACAGGCTGGTTGCTTTATGCTCTTTATTTAATCTGTTTTTAAATCAAGTCATTATATTTCACACACTACAAACTTTCTGACCAAAATACTAAATTCCCCTCATACACCCACCATTTCTTTATATCATGCTTCCAAGTTTTCCGAGTCTGGTTTTCTTGTCATTTTTAACTGGTTTCAGTAGTTCTTAGCTTTCTCATGGGCTTTTTTGGACAATGGCAGCTTTTTCCACTCATCTTCAGTCCAGTCCTTGTAACTGACGATTTTCAGAGGAATGGTTTTTGTTTTTAAATCCATTTAACACTGACCTATGAATCATTCGAGCATAAAAAGGCACCCCGTGACTACACTTAACAGGCAACTTGGCAAAGAACCAGTTTAAATTGTATCTTTAGGAACTTGTGTTGCAGGCTGCTGGAGACAAAACACATTATTATTACATGGGCTGGTACTTTTATGGTGCTGTTGTTGAGCACTCACAGGACTTCCTGCTCCAAGTCTCATTTACCCAATCCCATACATACGCATTCAGTGCTTTAATCTATGCCTAAGTATTTTTTAACATTCACTCACACTCAAATTCCAATAGATGCATCAGGAGCAGCTCAGGATTCAGTACACTGCCCAAGGCTACTTGTGGGCACAAGTAGGACTAGAGGAGTCAGGAGTCAATCCACTGACCCACTCCACCGCCTGAGCCACACCTGCCCATTTCTTTAATTGCATCTATGGAAAATATCTTAAAGAAATTGGAAAATCTCCATCAAAAACAATAATTTTTCAGTATCGCAACGATCCCAAATGCACTGCCACTGCACTAAAAGTATACATGGATAGAAAAGCGCACAGTAGAATACAATCAGTCATGGACAGGCTGCCCCAGAACCCGGACATCAACATTACCTAAAATCTTTAGCATAACTGAGGGCAGCGCAGAAAGCCACTAAATACAATACAACAACGCTGGCACCTCATAAACCTGTTTGCGTTTGTATCCACGTAATGAACATGAGATTAATATTCGCTTTCCTTCAATCTCAGGGTAAATCAGAGAGGTCTACATATTAAAGTGTCCTTGGGCAGGATACCAACTCCCCAAATTACCAGTCGGTCACTGTCTGAGTGTCAAAGATGAAGCATTTATGGCAAAGAATAAAGGGCTATATGAATGTGTGAATGTGGCTTTTTGTAGAAAAGCACTTGGAGTGGTCAGTAAGACTAGAAGAGCTTTATATAAATCTCAGTCCACATACCAGATATAGTAGCAGTGTCCAGGCTGGGTGAAGTTTCCCCTTTTAGAGTTAAATAACGGTGCAGGCTACACTTCTGGTTGTCCCCTTCTTTTTAAGTTTCAGCTTTGCAACCATACTCCCCACGGACTTTGGTTTCCTTCATGCTAGTTGGCAGGTGTGCAGTGGTTAGCACTGTTGCCTCCTGGCAAGAACAACCCCAATTTGACCCTACCATCTTTGCGGAGTGTGGTGTGGTGGAATTTCCATGTGTTTGTCCAAAGACATGTAATTAATGGGGTTAGGTTAACTGGTGATTAGGTGTTCACTCCTAATCGACTGGTTTCTTTCTTTCTGTGCTAACCCTACATCAAGCTGGTGGCCTGTACAGGGTGTACGCCGCCTCTCGTGTGATGGTAGCTGGGATAGGCGCCCTGTGACCCTGATAAGGATAAGCAGAAGAGAATGGATGGGCACTGGCCATTTATCGACATGAAACAGCACATTCTGCAAGGGTTAGCTGGGTCATACCATAGAAATGTTGGTAGAGTTTTAAAGAACCATTGGGGAATTTCACCATGTGTAGTTTGTTTGTCTTTCAAGACTTTAAAGTACTCAGCTTTACTACTCAATATATTTTATAGAATTATGTAATTCTGCATGGGGTTTTTATCCACACTGGAGCTTAATGGTGATAATGATTCACCTCCATTGAGTCTCAGAGATAAATTTGGGATCGTGTAATTTTTCTGACTTACATATATTGGAGAGCTACTGTATGCTAACATTAATCCACCAGTTTGTGAGAATGTGTATATGTGTCCATGTGACTCCATTAATTTAGAGAATATTTTGTTTTCCATATGGAATTTCTTAAATTCAAGTGACCAGGCTACATCTCCACTGCCTCTGTTTCTCTTCTGTCTTCTTTTTAAAAATACATTCAGGACAGAGATGACCTACAGGAGCAGGACTGAATCCATGATTCATTTTTGTGTTTTTTACAGTTTGTCTTGATGCATGCTCAATCATCTAGCATGCATCAAGAAATTTTAACCCACTTTGGCAAGGACTGCCTAAATGTGTACGTCAGTATGAGCAAACAGCACGTAAGATGGCTGATTACAGGAACCACATGAGATTCAGCCTCAGATGCAGACAGAACAGAATCAACTTTTTGTGATATTGTACAGTTGTTTTCATTGCTATGAACAGCAACAACTAAGACTAAGTTAGCATGTACTAATAGCAGCACAAGTTACCGTTGTGTTTGTTGTCTTTAATTCTCATGTAATTTTAACTTTTTGGTGCTAATTTTGTTTCCTATGAACTTGATTGAATGAATCCACTCCTAAGTGTTAATTCAGTCAATCCCTCACACATTTTAAAGTTTGTGTTAAGTGGCCCAGAACACAGGAAATCATCCTGGACCAGGGCATCACTGAGCTTCTGGATAGTCTGAGGTGCAACCTGGCAGTGTCAGATGCAGTGAAATATGACGTCCCTTAGGTGTTCTAGCAGATTTGGGTCAGGCAAGCATGGGGGCCAGTCAATGTCATAAGGCTCTGTCTCCCATTTCACTGTTAAATGTTCAAGGAACCACAAGGAAGCCAGCAGTCTTAGAGCGGGGTGATACGGTACTATGAGATCTGTGAGGAGATTTGAGATTTAACAGGGAGTCAGTGAAAAGAAGCCAATTTGGGGGAAACATGCTCTCTCTTTCTAGTCCATATCAATATTTTGGATCAACTGAAGGTTTCTCAACAAGTTTTTAGAGCAGCCCATTAATAATGAATTACAGTAGTCCAGCCTAGGGAGACTGGGTGTCATCTGCACAGGAGTGAAAATGTATGCCATGACGTCTGATGATACTGCCTAAGGGAAGCATGTATAATATAAACAGAACTGGTCCTAGCACTGAACCCTGTGGAACTCCATAATTAACCTTAGTGTGGGAAGTGTGAAGTGTATCCATTTACATGAACAAATTGGAGTCTATTAGATAGATATGATACAAACCACTGCCGTGCAGTACCTGTAATACCTACAGCGTGCTCTAATTGCTCTAAGTACAGTACAGTATTGAACGCTGCACTGAGGTCTAGCAGGACAAGCACAGAGATGAGTCCACTGTCAGAGGCCATAAGAAGATCATTTGTAACCTTCACTAACACTGTTTCTGTGCTGTGATGGGCTCTGAATATTTTTCAAATAAATAATTTAAACCACAAACGATTTCTCTGTAGATTATCAGTTATCTGTTTTACAACTTTCAAGAATTTTTAGCTGGGTAAAATGAAAGACACACAAACATACTCAAAGACACACTATGCTGCTTGTTAATGGTGTTTTAGCTGCTTTGGTCTGTGATCTGCTAACACTTCAGTCAGAGATGTGAGGACTGCTTATTTTTCACACATGGTTTCAGAGAGCAGAGGTTACCCTCAGGTTTTTTTCATCACTATTAGTCATATTTCTGCTCCTGTGAAAACTTTCTTTCTTTGTAGAAAAACTCAGTAATATGATAAATACGATTTTTCCTTGGTCAGCCGTGCTCTCTATTCCTGCTCCAGCTCAGCTAGCTATTTTAGAAAGATCTTGACCTGTTCCTTTACCTGAGCTGGTCAAATTAGTTGAGCCAGTGAAGGCATTCTTCTTCTCGCAACATTTTAAGTGCACCTTTGTTCAAGAGTGTCTTTCAGTCTATCAGTCCCTTTTTCCTTACTATATTCAGCACTTCACTAGTTCCTGTTAAATTCCCTGCTCATTTTAAGAATGTGGTCACCCCAAACCCTTAACCCTTCTCTCTTTATACCAGTTATAGACCAATCTCAAAATTACTGCTTATTACTAAGATGTTAGAAAAGGCTGTCGCTAAGCAGCTCACAGCTCTCTTGGACAAATACAGTATTCTGGATCATTTTACTAAAACAGCTCTTGTTATTATGCGGTGATGCAGGAGAACTGATTCCGGTTCTGGTTGTATTTATCTGAACTATCCTTTCCTGTGCTGTTTCTAAGTTCAGGTCCTCTGCTGTGAAATGATGTTTCTGTCAAAAGTTGTGCATGAGGAAAAAAAACATGATCCCAGCAAATAAATTCATTACATAATCACAGGTATTTGTTGCGATTCTGCTAATTGGTTCCACTTGCACTTGTGCTACAATCAGCTGACTTCACTTTGTGTGTCAGAGAATGAAAACAGTGGTGCAGTCTACAGCGTAGATATGGACGTTACTTTTATTTTTATTTCACAAAAGGATGCAAGTGCGATTGTAGAGTGCAACAACTATGTTATGCTGCTAACACAACTTTGGCTCATTGCAAGCATCTGCACAGACAGCATGCTAATATCGCAGCAGATGGCCGCAGCAGATGGCCGCCCCTCCCTGAGCCTGGTTCTGCCGGAGGTTTCTTCCTGTTAAAAGGGAGTTTTTCCTTCCCACTGTCGCCAAAGTGCTTGCTCATAGGGGGTCATATGATATGATTGTTGGGTTTTTCTCTGTATTTATTATTGTGCGATCTATTGTACAATATAAAGCGCCTTGAGGCGACTTTTGTTGTGATTTGGCGCTATATAAATAAAATTGAATTGAATTGAATTGAAAATTGAATTAATAAAAAAAGAGAGAGAAGAAAAAAAGGATTATAAAAAGTTAAATCCGAAAGCACTGCTAAAAAAGGAACAGAGCAGTGCGAAGTCACTCTTCAGCCTGAGTTTGTTGAGTCTGGTCTATGTGAGTCCTGTAAGCTACCTTCTTGCTGGGTTAGCAGTGCTCGAAAACCTTTGCACCCATTGTATCCTGTACTCATTGTAGTCACACCTCTTCTCCCTAGACATCAAACTGTAGAACTCAGTTATTTAGGACAAAACTCTCCACCTCCTTGTAAGTAAAGCTTACAAGTAGAGCTCTGCTTTTCCATGTGAATTTGAGGTTGGCAAGAGTTTGATTTCTCTGTGTTTTCTTTACTGGGCTGAATCGTCAACGTCCGTCTCTGCATTTCTTTTTCAAGTCCTCATAGAAGGAAAGGGTGAATTCCTCCCATGACAACCCTTTCTGTTTCTTAGCGGCAGCCAAGACAAAACTCTTCCCCACTTAGCCCAAGACCACCAGACAGTTTCTTCCTAACACACACACCTACCTCTTTGCCTTCTTTAAGTCTATTATTTTGTCTGTTTCTAGTTTCTTGGTCATCCACTCGGCTCCACAATATTTCACGAGGCCTGGCTGACACTTTGTTTTCCCTCACTAGGCTAGCTATGCTGTCCTTCACGTTAGAGATCAGACTTCCTGCTTCCACGACTCTTTGTTTGAAGCGAGCTCGCAGTGTTTTTGAGTTACGTGGTGTCAGATTACTGTACTAATTTATCACTAGTATTACTTTGATACTAAAAATTCTTGAAAACCTTGGCATGTTTTGAAGCACCCACATCCAGTCTTGTTATGTGCAGTTACAGTGTTTCCTGCCGATTGAGCAACATTTTATTGGCAGGTTTAAATATCTGTATTTTTCCCAAACTTATAATTGGGCCCTTTTTTTTTTTTAACCCTAAGAGATATGTAAGATTGTACAACAGATTAATGGAACAGCAGTGCAGAGGCTCCAGAACTTGTGTCCTGAACCTGTGCCTCCATTTTAAAGATTTCTTCAGCACTAAAATGATCTAGTGACAGTTCTTAATATTTCCAATGCCACACGAAACAATAACTGTTGGAGGTTTAGGATTCAGCTGTGGGCGCAGAGAGCCACCCATGAGAGCACGTGCAAAGCAAGCACGCCCATGTTGGGATGACTTCTTTGTGTGCATGGCTGCTGAGTTCCTATCCATCTACCTGGACCCGTGAAATTAAATTAGTTGCCTGAATTGTATTTTTTGTCACACTTGACTTTTGATAGAAATGTAATTCCATACTCTTCCTATCCTTTTCCTACGGTGTGCCATAAGGTTCCATTTTGGGGTTTTTACTGTTTCTGTTAAATCTGCTCCCTATGCAGGACATTTTAATTGGTATTTGGATGTCATCACTGTCATTTTTTTTAATACTCACATAATACAAACAGGATATCTGTAAGAATATGCACGATGTACAATACTTGCAAAAGTCTTCTTATTTATTCTTCAGCACAGCCTGAACACTGTCAGGCAGCTTTCTGTGATTTCTGTAAATAACCCTTCAGGAATAGGTGTCCAGGGTTCATTCAGATCTCTTTGATGTTTTAACAATGTTGAGTTCTGGGTTCTGGGCATTTCATGACTGATGGTGTTCTACTGTGTCCCTTTTCTTCTATGAATGTTTTTATTGCACTGGCAGTGTGTTGATAAGGTGCTGGTTAACAATTTTGCACAGTAATGTTAAGGTTTTAGGCAAAAACATACTCTGATGCTAAGAGGTCAGAATCAAACACCACAGGTCTTCTAATAGTCAGCCTGAGTGAATGGGATATATGACAAGTGAAGCAGAGGGGAAAAATGCAGTGAGTCCATCAGTGTAGCCGACGAGGCTAAAAACAGAAGGGGGCCGAGTGCAGTTATCCTCGGTGATGTCATGCAGCCAATGGCACCCCTCCCTTTATAGTCATCAGACACTGCCATCCTTATTCACCTAATGATGCTGGATGGATCCTTTCCCTCTGCAGGTGCTTTGGAAGAAAAGCCTTTATGCTAGCAAAAATCAATTACTAGAAAGTAATTCTCAACCAGGAGGAGCTTTGCTTGAAAATTCCTGAGATATGGTTCATTTCAATGATAGATCGAGATGCTGCGGTGACTTGTTTTTGGCCTCTATTTCTGATCTCTGTCAGTTGTGAAAGGGATAACCAAAACTCAGTTGCTCTTAAAAACAGACTGGAGGTCTAAAAGATGCATGCCTGGACTGGGTTTCAAAGCACACGCACAAAAATGGAGAGGATGTGATGAATTATTCATTAAGTATGGGCCTATGATGAGTCCAACGCGGTGGGCTGGTTGTGTGACAGCTTACTGTAACACATAATGATGTTATCTTGTTAAGCAACCTCTAGAGCAGGGGTCCCCAATCCCAGTCCATGAGGGCCGGTGTCCCTGCAGGTTTTAGATGTGTCCTTGATCCATCACAGCTGATTTAAATGGATAAATTACCTTCTCAACATGTCTTGAAGTTCTTCAGAGGCCTGGTAATGAACTAATCATGTGATTCAGGTGTGCTGACCCAGGGTGAGATCTAAAACCTGCAGGGACCCCAGCTCTCGTGGACTGGGATTGGGGACCCCTGCTCTAGAGGTTAAAAATGACTTCTTTTTGCATTCTGAAGTCAAAGTAATTATGATGGAGGCAAAGAAAGTGAGGTAGAGTCATGTGAAGAAGAAAGTATGCCCTTGGTCACTTTAAGGTTTTATATATCAGGACTTAATAAAAAAAATCTATCACTAAGCTCTCTATAACAGCAGAAGATTTGGCAGTTTGCTCTGCTGTGGAGGAACCGGGATTCTGCCCTGAGGACGGACCCAGACAAACACCAGCAATCAGAGGAATAACACCAGACGCTCAATCAGATCTAACAGTTTTATGTATTTTTTTAACCCCTAATAAGTAGAATCATCATTTTAAAACAGCTTTTTGTATTTACTCAGGGTATCTGTGACACTATAGCTTTGAAGAACACTGTAACCAAAAGCATCTCTATAGGCAGCGTGTTCAGATCTTTGAAGAATAATTTCTCCAACAAACTGTTCTTCTTTCTCATTGTGGTCTTCATATTGCTTTTCCAACATGTTGAATATCCCCACTAACAGTTGCTACGCCATAATTCCACTGTGACGTTCTACAGTGACAGCGTTATGGGAAAATTTTCAAACCGGCTCTATTAATATGCTGACATATCTGAAGACATGGGGGACACACAGAGAGAACTGAAATGAAATATAGGTTTTTTTTTCAGGTTCCATTTTCAGCAATTGTTTGGGTTCAGGTCATGGCGGCAGCAGTCTGAGCAGCATTTGGAAAAATAACGCTTTACTCATAAATATATATATTAATTAGTGTGTAATTGTGTCTGCCAACAAATTGAAGCATTCTTATACACTTATCATTAATTAATTAAGAATACATAGGAACAGTCACCTGTGTTTGGAAGCTGCCATGTTAGCCCACCACCCTGAATACAGAGATGAACATCGCTGTTTCACCTGTGTTTTATGTTCCCTTTTGACAACCTCCTGTAAAGCACCCTTGCCCTTGTGCCAGAAAATCATGTTTCTCTTCAGCACTGTAGCTAGGCTGACAAAAGGTCAGCTCTGTGGATCCAAGCATTCTTTTAAACTGATATAGTAATGACTGACTGACATGAACTTCTTCACAGATACATTTTTAACCATTACAAAAAAGGTACTCATAACATCATGTACAGCTACTTTCAATACCGTTCATATTTAGACTCTTTTTTTCTCCAATTGAACTTTCTGAGTAAATTTTAGTAATTACTTTCTTTAACCATCACGTGACTTTTAGACCCCATTCCCACAAGACTGCTCATCAAAGTCCTACGTTAAATTAATGATTCAATCTTGAATATCATCAATCTAGAGCTATAGCTATCACTTATTTTAGTAATAGAGAATTCCACTGATTAATCAAGTAATCAGATAAGAAATACTTTTGCCTTATTAATGAGTAATAATAAATATTCAAAAGAGAAAAAATCAGGTATTTCAAATTGAATTTCTCATTAGTTTCCATTTTAGAAATTGCAATGTTTTAACAATTGCAATGCATACAACATCTGCCAAATGTATCTAATATAATACTTACGTGCCTTTTTTAAAGAAAACATTTTCATAAATGCAAAAAATAAATAAATAAATAAATGATCAAGTACAGTTGTATCAAATAAAATAAAGTATAGTAGTTGCAACCTAAACTAACACTTTCTGACATTAATAGGAGGCAAAAGAGTTCTGACAGTGTTGTATCTGCTGAATGGCGTCTTGGAGGCCTGTGGTACGTAGCCACTTAACAGAGATGGATTGATCTAGGGCTGCAAAGATTTGAGTAATTTGAATACCTTGATTATAAAAAAATCAACAAAAAACAAACAACCTTTATTTGTCACATACACAATTATACAGAGTACAACATGTAGTGAAACTCTTGTGTCCGAGCTGTGGACAGGCTGCAGACGTAGCCGCGCCATTCCAGGGCTTTGTTTTTAGAATGAGGGGTCTAGCCAGGACCCTTACTGGATACTGGGTGGGAATCGAACTTGTGACTCCCGCTCCGAAGGTGTGTTGTCTTACCACTACACTATCCAGCTGCCAGAAAAATCACTTTTGCAACAAATTGGAATGTGAAGGAAAGTGAACTTTATAGCTGCTCCATCCACTGCCGTTTGTTTCATACAGTAAAGGTACAGAAGTAAGGCTACATCAAAATATACAGAGGAACTGTTAACCTGCTAACCACTTGCTGAAGGCTCACGGCAGTAGTTAAACCATTGCCAGACCTCAGTTCAGCATCAGATACTGTTGACCATAATATTTTATTAAAGCGATTAGAGCATGCCGTAGGTATTACAGGTACTGTGCAGTAAAACAGATAACTGATAATCTACAGAGAAATGGTTTGTAGTTTAAATTATTTATTTGAAAAGTATTCAGAGCCCATCACAGCACAGAAACAGTGTTAGTGAAGGTTACAAATGATCTTCTTATGGCCTCTGACAGTGGACTCATCTCTGTGCTTGTCCTGCTAGACCTCAGTGCAGCGTTCGATACTATCGACCATAATATCCTATTAGAACGATTAGAGCACGCTGTAGGTATTACAGGTACTGTACTGCAGTGGGTTGTATCATATCTATCTAATAGACTCCAATTTGTTCATGTAAATGGAGAGTCCTCTTCACACACTAAGGTTAATTATGGAGTTCCACAGGGTTCAGTGCTAGGACCAGTTCTGTTTACATTATACAAGTTTCCTTTAGAAGACATAGCATATATTGATGATACCTAACTGTATCTGCCCATGAAGCCAGATATCAAACACCAATTAGTCAAACTGAAGTAGTGTCCTAGAGACAAAAAAGAGCTGTGTGACCTTTTATTACCTGCTTCTAAATTTAGATAAAACAGAGGTTCTTGTACTCGGCCCTAAAAATCTTAGAAATATGGCCACTAATCAGATACTTACTCTAGATGGTAAATAATAAATAGATAGGTAAATGGACCGGTTCTCATGTAGCACTTTCCTGTTCTATCTGGCATGCATTACCTTGGTCTCTACTAATTACGTTAAAAGTACATGAAACAATATAAAAATAAAGGATAAAATAACTCTTGGAGTTAATCACTCATGTATCATTCATATAAGGTGAAAGGGACTTTCATTTTTGTACCTTTCTCTCCAGGTAAAGTCAAGAGAAATAATCCTTTCCCCTCCTGTCCTGTTCCAGGCATTCGGGCAGGCATACTCCACCCAGCGTAAGGTCGCAGAGGATGGGGAGAACAATGAGGAGACACTGTTGCAGGAGTCTGCCACCAAGGAGGCCTACTTTAGGGGCCGTCTCCTGGAGCTCCAGTTGGAACTGAATCACAGTCGAGTGGCTGCCTCCAGCGCACAGGCTGACAGTGAGCACCTGAGCAGCGTGCTGCAGGACCTCAGGGAGGTACGGTACAATCATAAGGCTCTCATATTTAATAGAGACACTTACTCTGGAAGTGTAGACTTATGGATAACTTGATTGAGTGTTTTTAAAGTGTCATCAAAATCATGATCATGGTATGTTTAATAAGACTCGAAATTCGATCACAGACTCATCAGGAAATGGACTACCGAGTTCATGGACCAAGGGGCTGGAAGGACTGTTTTCTCAGAGACTTCAGTACAACCAGACTTTAAAAAGAGTACAGCTTTAAAACCCTTTACATACAGTCATGACCAAAAGTTTTGAGAATGAATCAAACATTGGTTTTCAGAAAGTTTCCTGCTTCAGTTTTTATGATGGCAATTTGCATATACTCCAGAATGTTATGAAGAGCGATCAGACGAACTGCAAAGTCTTTCTTTGCCATGAAAATGAACTTGATCCCAAAAAAAGCCTCCACTGCATTTCATCGCTGCCATAAAAGGATCTGCTGAGATCATTTCAATAATCTTCTCGTTAACACAGGTGAAAATGTTGATGAGCACAAGGCTGAAGATCATTATGTCATGCTGACTGAATTAGAAAAGCAGACTGGAATCGTTAAAATGAGGGTGATGCTTGAAATCATTGTTCTTCCTGTTAACCATGGTTACCTGCAAGGAAGCATGTTATTGTGCTGCATAAAAAGGGCTTCACAGGCAAGGATGTTGTTGCTACTAAGATTGCAGGTAAATCAACCATTTGTCGGATCTTTAAGAACTTCAAGGAAAGAGGTTCAGTTGTTGTGAAGAAGGCTTCAGGACGCTCAAGAAAGTCCAGCAAGGGCCAGGACTGTCTCCTAAAGATGATTCAGCTGTGGGATCGGGGTGCAACCAGTGCAGAGCTTGCTCAGGAATGGCAGCAGGCAGGTGTGAGTGCAACTGCATGCACAGGGAGGCGAACATTTTTGGAAGATGCCCTGGTTTCAAGAAGGGTAGCAAAGAAGCCACTCTCCCCAAAAAATCCATCAGGGACAAACTGATATTCTGCAAAAGGTACAGCGAGTGGACTGCTGTGGACTGGGGTGAAGACATTTTCTCTGATTAAGCACTTTTCCAATTGTTTGGGGCATCTGGAAGAAGAAAAGGTGAGCGCTACCATCAGTCCTGTCTCGTGCCAACAGTAAAGCATCCTGAGACCATTCATGTGGGGTGCTGCTTCTTATCCAAGGGAGTGGGCTCACTTAGTATTTTGCCAAAGAACCCAGCCATGAATAAAGAATGGGACCAAAACATCCTCCAACAGCAACTTCTTCCAACCATCCAACAGTTTTGTGAAGAACAACGCCTTTTCCAGCATGACGGAGCACCGTGCCATAAGACCAAAGTGATAACTTAAGTGGCTTGGGAACAAAGCTCTGAAATCTTGGGTCCAGGGCCAGGAAACTCCCCAGACCTTAATCCAATTGAGAACTTGCAATCAATCCTCAAGAGGCAGGTGGACAAACAAAAACCCACTAATTGTGACAAACTCCAAGTGTTGATTATGAAAAAATGGGTTGCCATCAGTCAGGATTTCGCCCAGAAGCTGATTGACAGCATGCCAGGGCCTATTGCAGAGGTCTTGAAAAAGAAGGGCCAACATTGCAAATACTCAAAACTTTTGACCACGACTGTATATGAGCTTCATTCTTCATTTTTTTTAATGTCAGTTTTTCATGGTTTTATGTGGAGATATACTGTAATCCATCCTTCACCTTCCCTCTTTTAATAATTTCATCCTGCAAACTCTAAATACAGGTTACATTACCTTCCTATCTGTGTCATAAGCAGCATGCAGCTCCAGCTCTCTTTTTGTGCTGTCTTAGCAGAGCAATGAGATGTTGGAGCTACAGCGGACCCGAATGCGAGAGGAGATCAGAGAGTACAAATTCAGAGAGTCACGGCTTCTCCAGGACTACACCGAGCTGGAGGAGGAGAACATCTCTCTGCAGAAACTGGTGTCAAGCCTTAAACAGAGTCAGGTACAGACAGTGCTCAAGTAACGTCATGAAACTGTTTCAAAGTGTATGTATGATGCTGAAGGTCATTACACTTTAGCGCTGTCTTTGACGTATTAGCTACAGTTACCAGACAGTTATGTCTATTCCCTGCTGGCTCAGCTGTCAATCAAAGGTGTACTTATCTACTAAGAGGTCCAAAGGTTAAAGAAGCACAATTCATCTAACACAAAGAAAAGATTACCCTTCTATGTCCCTAGCTGCTGCTGACAGTCATCTGTCTTTCTTTATACTTCTTTTCTGAGTGAACTCTGAGAATCCATCCATTTGTCAGTGTTCTTACCCACTTAACCAGCAACAATTGCAGGGGAGTCAGGAGCCTGTCCCAGCTATATACCAGGTATGCCCATGCAGATGATAATGTGTGGTTGAGTTAGAACAAACAGGTGGAGGGTGGTCCTGGGTACAAAACTTCCGGGGCCTTTCTGTGTCTGTAGATTTTCTCCTTGTCATCTAGTATCTTCTCACAATCCAAAGATATGGATATAAAAGAAATGAAGCACATAAAGTGATTTAGAATAAAGGTGAAGGTGAGATTTCTTTATTATCTCCGATCCATTTCACTTTCCTGTGGAACTTCCAGTTTGACAAGTAAAGCATTAAGATTAAGATTAAGATTAGTCAGACGCTGAGCATGTGCAGCATTTCAATATTAATCCACTGTCAGACCAATGTTTGTGGATTCACTGCATTGTATTATGGAGAATCTTCAATCAGTCAGTCACCACGGTTGGTTTTTCTACCTGCTCAGTGTTAAATGCCTTGGAGTGGTTCTCCTCATATTTACATCACCGATGTTTTTCTGTGGCGGTCTCTAAATTCAGGTCATCCTCTACCTCCCTTACTTACGGTGTCCCTCAAGGTTAGGTTTTGGGGCCTTCATTGTTTTTAATATATCTTCTTCCCCTCCAACATATATTGAGCCCCTTCGAGGACATTTCCTATCACTGTTATGCTGATGATATTCAGTTGTGCATTTCTTTTAAGCCCCAAGTCTTATCTAAGCTCCAGCTTCTGAATGACTGTTTAGATTCGATTAAACGCTGGATGGCTGTTAACTTCCTCCAGCTTAATGAGAGACTGAACTGAACAGAAAACTGAAGTCCTTGTATGCGCCCCTGACAGATTTTTACCTCAGATAGTGAAAGCCCTTGGTCCTCTTTCGGTGTATGTTAAATCCTCTGTCAGGAATTTAGGTGTACTTTTTGACTCGACTGTCACATTGGATGGTCATGTTAAATCTCTGGTTCGGTCTTGTTTTTATCATTTAAGAAATGTTGCTAAATGGTTAAGCCCTATTGTATCTGAACTGGAGATTGCTATACATGCATTTATTTCTTGACGCTTGGACTATTGTAACTCACTGTTTATGTGTCTAAGCACAGGTTTCCTGGAACATCTGCAGGTTGTGCAAAACACTGCAGCTAGGCTTTTGACCAAATCCTCTAAGTATTCACATGTGACACCGTTACTATCTCATAATTCAGAGCCCATATTAATATCCTGGTTTTGACTTTTAGAGTTTTGCACTAAGAACTGTGGATTCAGTAGTTGCTTTTAAAAAACAACTCAAAACTCACCTTTTTAGAATTGCTTTTGGTTAAATTTTGCCTGTTTATTTTGTCTGTTTTATGTTTTATGACTTGTTATATTGTGTTATATTAATAAAATTTTACTTGTATGTATATCCCAGCTGTGATCTTCTTTTGATTGGTGTGATTACATTTATCTAAACATTTAATAAAACCGTAGTAACATAAATTTACAATTGTTTCCATTTAAAGAGGTGTCATATTTTAAAGCGATGTTCAGTATACATACCTTCCATTGGATGAGGAACATCTGTAGGCTTTTGACATAAAACTGAATATAATATTTGGGGCTTTTTAGTCTTTATTATAAGAGGACAGTTGAATGGACAGGAAAGCAAGAACACAGCAAAAGGCCTAGGGTTGGACAAATATGTTACTCTAATTTTGTTAAAGTTTTATGTTTTTTTTTTGTTTGTTTGTTTTTAATTGAAATACTGATGAGTAATTTTGTGGGGATCATGTCATGGAGTGGGTTGGAGGAATTATTATTATCCAACATTGTCTTTATTTTGGACAACATTTGCCTCTCCGACACCACCTTAAGAGAGTCCAGCTCCCCACAACGTTGCTGGCCTTGCGGATCAGTTTATTGAGTCTGTTAGCAGCAGCAACCCTCAATCTACTGTGTCATGTGACCACAATAACAAAACCTGCGTAGCCTGGTGAGTGATACCAGCAGCAGGAGGAATGTGTTTTTTACAAAGGTGGACCTACTCATCTTCCTTCTTTGGAAGGATGACACTCTGGGCATCAACATGTCTATCTAAGCTTAAGTATGTAAAGCTTAAGTATTTAGGTTTCCAATTGCACAAAATATACGCATAAAGTTTAGAATAAATATATCTTGTGTTTACAAACATTTCAAAGCAATTGTGATTTTAATATAGGTTAATCACCTAAACAATGTAGCAGTGTCTCAAAATAAAGGTTCGTACGTTTGAAAGTGAATGTCCACTCTTGTTCAGGTGGAGTATGAAGGCCTGAAACATGAGATCAAAGTTCTGGAGGAGGAGACAGAGCTGCTGAACAGCCAGTTACAGGATGCACTGCGTCTGAAGGACATCTCAGACGCCCAGCTGGAGGAGGCGCTGGAGTCTCTGAAGAGTGAGCGCGAGCAGAAGAACCACCTGCGAAGAGAGCTTGTGCACCACCTCAGCATGTGTGATGTGGCCTACACTGGAAGTGCAAATCTAATATTCTCCTCAGCACCGCCCAGTGGCACTGCTACCCCAACTACTCTGCTCTCCCCAAACACAGAGGAGCCAACAAGGTGGATATCACACCTACAAACACAGGCCCACAGACATGTCTCCTTGACCTAGTGCTGTAATCAGACTGTAATCTGCAGAAATGGGAGAGTAAGGGGGGGGCAGCAGTTACTAATTGGTCACTGGCCACAGCTGCTTGTGTTCAAAGGTCGTTGCTTACATGAAGTTGCTTTAAAACTTTTCTTCTTACTGTTATTGACACTATAGCTTGTGACAAGACACTTTCTGCTCTAATCTGCCAGATGTAACGGTCACCTTCAGAGTGGCTCAGGACCAGTGACGGCTGTGGGCTCAGCGCTCAGGGCTAACGGAGAGTGCAGAAGGCAGTGTCTGAAAACTGAGGGGGCCGCCACATCAGACCTCCTTACTGAGATGAACCTGACAGAGATTCAGAAGCTCAAGCAGCAGCTGATAGCGGTGAGTTCTAATGATATCATCCTGACATGTAGACTAAGGAAGACAGTCAGCTTAATAATTATAATAGTTTATGTCACAGTAAATTAATCTTTAGTTGGTTTGAGTTCTACAACTACACCCAGTCTGCTTCACATTACCAGCAGTGAGTCAGACTGCTTTGTCACCAGTGCTGTTCACAGCATTTATAGACAGGCTTTTTAGGAGCAGTCAAGGCGTGGACTGTTTGGTGGTCTCAGGATCTCGTCTCTGCTATTTGGAGATGATGGTTCTGTTGGGTTCATCTGCCCCCGGCTTGCACTGGAGTGCTTTGCAGCTGAGTATGAAGCAGGTGTGAAGAAAATCAGCACCTCCCAGTTTGGGCCCGTGGTTCAAGACTGTGAAAGCACAAAAATGCACGAGTTTAAGGATGTTCGTGAGTGAAGGGAGAGTGAAGCAGGAGATAGAAAAAATGATATCATAGATATAAGTAGAAATTTGCTTCCTCTGAAGTAGGGTCGAGCTTAGAGAAGAGTTGCTCCTTCCCCTCATAGACAGAACAAGGATGCCTCCTGAGCATCTCGTGGGTGAGGTGTTCTAGGCTAGAAAAATGGCAGACCCAGAGCATGCTGGAGAGATTTACTGACCCTGGGTCGATTACACCGAGCACAAAAAGTGTTTATTTAATATGACTAAAAACTGTGAGGATGATAAATAAGCTTTTAAGGAATAATGTAACATGTACTTTGAATAAAAGTACAAAAAAACAACAATAAAAAAATCTGCTTTTCTTTGGATGACAGAACTAATAATGCTTTAAGAAGAAATATATCGGGCTATTATTCCTGTTTTGCTGTTATGACTAGAGATGCACTGATGTCTTCACTCACTTACATGCAAACAGCGCAGCATGTGGCTCGCCGCTGTGCACAAAATGTGCATGAAACACACCGGTTCATAATGGTCTTTTGGGATAACTGTTCCTGGCTGAAAACTGGAAATCAGTGCATCTCTAAGTGTGATTCTCAAAGTAAATTATTCTTGTGGTCTCCAGGAAGCCCAGTTAGTAAGAATTTTTTGTAAAATATATCAGTGAGATAAGGGCTAGGCTAACAGCTAACGTCCACCTACACTTTAGCCACCAACAGCTAGTGGCTTCCAGGTTGCAGCTTGCTGCTTCTGGGTTTGTTTCCACAGTTGCTGATGGTCTTTAGTCTGAATTATTGCTGGACAATCCCATTCTGGTGCCAGACAAGGAAAGATTTCTAGGTGTCGCTTAGATAATGATAGTGTCATTTTTGAACGGCTGTTTCAAACATGGACAGAACTATACACTCGGGTGACCATATTTTCATTTCCAAAAAAGAGGACACTTGGCTCAGTCATGAAGAACTTTCTTAAAGAAACATATTTAACACATTTAAACGATGCCTTCTCTGTGCGGTTAATGAATTGTGAAATAAAATATGTAATATAGGATTTTACAAGTCAACAAGTGGAAAAAAAATAACTTAAAAGCTTCTGGAATTAAATAATGGTACAGAAATAATGCCTCATCTGCATAAGAAAAACTACCAGTACTGGGTCGGTACGAGGGAAATTTCTTCTGCAGTTCGTCTGAAAAGATGCACTTGCGTTTTGGGATCTTTTAAACATCATTAGGTGTGTTGCTGCACGCTGTCAGTCCCGTCTGTGAGCGCAGAACAACTTACAAGCACTCACAAGGCAGCAATTAGGGGATGACGTCACACACGGGTCCTCTGTCGGAATATAGGAAAACCCGGACATTTTTATCAATCTTGAAAATCCCCCCAGACGCCACGGACAGAACATGAAAAGTGGACATGTCCGGGGAAAAGAGGACGGTTGGTCACCCTACTATACACGATCTTGGCAGCAAGCACAGGCTCAGGACAATTGCTTCCTTAGCGGGTTCTAATTCACATCTTCACATCAGTAGCAGCGTAATCTTTGGTTTTCCCCTTTTAATATGTTTAGATATTAAAATGATTTTTTCCAGCAGATAGTCAGATTGTGATATCTGTGCTACTGTCACTGAATTGGTTTCCATTTAAATATTGTGTTTTTATTTTCATTTAAACAGCCTCCCAGCTTATTCAGAAATGGGGTTGTGGTTGCACCTCTTCTTATCTTTTTACTTTCTTAGAACAATTATGTTGACATCACTGTAAGCTCAGAACTGCAGTTTTATTAAGTCGCGCGGTATACGGCTTTCCTTTATCGTGCAGTTGTCTTCTTCAGGTTGAACGTGAGAAAGCAGCACTGATGACAAGCCTGCAGGAGTCCCAGACTCAGCTGCAGCACACCCAGGGGGCCCTGACCGAGCAGCACGAGAAGACCCTCCGCCTGAGCCAGAAAGTCTCTGCTCTCCGCTGTCTTCATCGAAGGGTCAGCCAGGAGGCTTGTAGCAGTCCCACCTCTCAACTCAACTGTGAAAGTCTGCTGGTGCTGGATAGAGACGATGAGACTGAGGAGGAAGGAGAAACTGCAGAGGAGAAGAGTAAAAGTCTGGTATTTTCATACCAAACACCCAGTCTGGAGATCTTGCAGTGCAAGTACCGTGTGGCTGTGACAGAGGTGGTGGAGCTCAAGGCAGAGTTAAAAGTGCTCCATGAGAAGCTTGCTCAGTGTGTGGAGGGAGCAGTGGAGGAGAAGCCAAGGCAAAGCAGTCAGCTCCAGAAGCTGGAGAGACAGGTTGCCTCTCTGGAAAAGAACTGCCGGGAGGGACGGGATAAGGTAACAAAGCCATACTGCCAGAGAGTCTGTTTCCTCTCCTCTCCTGTGAGTGTGTGAGAGTGAATTTTTTACATTCTCTTTCTTTACACTGTGACCTTGATGTGAAGGTAAGATTAGTTTTGCCAGTTTCATTAATTTGTGTGTTGAGTGAATAAAAATTAGTGGATTGTGTTTGGAGGCCCTCTGTAGAGAGAACTGGCCTCCCTGTCTATCAGACTTGGGGTTGGTGGTTGCAGGAGGACAAGTGGAAGTTATACCAGCTTAGGCAGGATGGTGATGTCAGCTACAAACACTCATTCTGCCACAGAGTGCTGGTGACACCAGCTCCTGCAGTCATGCAACAAACAGCAGGCTGCAAACCTGAAAACTGATTTGGCAAAGTTGCAAGAATAGTGCATGAGAATAAGGAAGTCTGCTGACAGATAGGTGGAGGAAAATGAAGGTAGTGGACAGATGGGGAGTGAAAGCTGAAGCTGAACTCCAGTGTGTTTGAATGAAAGCGAAGAGATGATTCTCTATTCCAGTTCTCAGATACTGAGTAACAGGGTGACACATTCATTATCTCTGTTTTGAAGAGAACAGCATTTGGTTACGAACAGTTAAATAAACAACAAAGATTTCATGGAAAGGATGAGGACACTGAGTAAAGTAAGAGGGGGAAAGCACTTGTACAATAATGTGGGTGAAGCACAGATATCAACGGTAAAGAGTAGGCTCAGTGGTAATGGTAGGAGCAGACTGGAATATACCAACTATCCTTCAGCTGATAGCAATGAGAAAGATTTGTTTAACTCAGGGGTAGGAAACTCCAGGCCTCAAGGCCTGCAGGTTTTAGATCTCACCCTGGGTCAACACACCTGAATCAAATGATTAGTTTATTAGCAGGCCTCTGGAGAACTTCAAGACATCTTGGGGAGGTAATTTAGCCATTTGAATCAGCTGTGTTGGATCAAGGACACATCTAAAACCTGCAGGACACCGGCCCTCAAGGCCTGGAGTTGACTGCCCCTAATTTAACTAATGTCTTAATAGGACAGGCAAAGCTGAGCATTTGGCTCACCAGAGGGAATAAGATGAAGGAAACGGGGTCTGTCAAGTCAGAAATTATGTTTTGGTTGCTATATATCATAAAGTGATATCTGATATTGAGGAACCGGTTTCTATCTGGTGATTGATGTGTGTATTTGATTGATTGATAATACTGTATTCATCCCGAGGGAAACAGTTTTAAAGGCTGCCGGGCGATCCAGCACCATCATGAGTATCCCTTCTGACCATACATAGAATACACAAACATAACACTGGGAAGACCGGTTAGAGCGGTAAGAAAAAAAAAAAAACCAGTATACACAATACACAAGGAAAGATGAGGGGAAAAAACTCCTCCCAGACTGAGCTCCTAGGGGACAGCAGTTTGAGAACAGAAAAAAACACCTCAGCACTGAAAGCACATAAATCTTTACATTTTACAACATAAAAGCACATGACCTCTAACTGGGGGGGGGCGTTAACCCATTTAGACAGCAGTCCGGTCCTGCTGCCAGTCTTCCGGTGCTGCACAGATCCGCCTTCCTACTTCGGGTGGGAGTAAGCGGGGGAGGGGGTGAGTGCTTGTCTGTGTCAATGTACATGAGAGATTTGCATGTATGTGTGTGTATCCTGTGTTCAACTTGAGAGAGAGTGTCCTTTCACCCGGTTAAGCAAAAGTCAACAGTCCTCCAGCTGGCGCAGGTGACCTTGAAGGGTAGGAGCACATAGTCAAAATACAGTCCTGTTATCAGGGAGAATTGTCTGGTCAGTCTAGGCCTTGGGTAGCTGCATGAAGGAGATGATTGTTTTGGGTTCGAACGAACAACTGCATTCCAATTTCGCAGTTGGTCTAAATGTCCATCACTGGTCATCAGGTCTCTCAATTCCCGTCGCAGAGCCGTGAGCTTCTCCAAGATATTATCAATATTGCATTCAGTAAACACAGTCTGAGTACTCTCAGCTTGCCCATCGTCAATCGTGTCGGCCAGCCTTGTGGGGTTTTGAACAGCTCTAACCTCTTTCTTAGTTTTTTGATAAGCCAGGTCCGAGCCAGCTCCAATCAGCCAGAACTCTGTTATCATTCTTCTGAATAGGTAGACCTCGTTCAATGCCCTCCATTGAGAGTGTCGCCAGGCACACGATGCGACCGAACATCGCGTATCCGGCAGCAAACATCTCTGCAGGACAATCGGGCACCCCCGAGCCCAGTCTTCTCCTCGAGAATAGGGTGTCAATTTCGTTAAGGGACCAGCTGATCAAATCCATAATTCTTTAGGTTTTAGAGAACAAGACTGGGAGACTATCTGTGGGTTAGAGTTAGACGAGACTTGACAAGGACATAGAAGCCAAGCAGGGAAAGATAAGGGAGGGAGAGGGAAAAAAAGATGAATCCTCCAAGAGCCAAGAGAGAGAAAGAATTTTGTGCAAAGTCACTGAGAAACAGCTAGTGTTGAACTTCTGAGACATCAATCAATATTCTGCTTCTTGGGTTTTTTTGTGTTTTTTGGGGGGACTACAATTTCAGTTGTGCATATGTTAATTTTTTCTCCTTTCCTTCTCCTCTCTTTTCAGATTTGTAGCCTGGAGTTTGAATTGCAGGCTGTTCAGTCAGCAGCCAATGAGAGCCAAGGGGCATTGAACACAGCTCAGGATGAGCTGGTAACCCTGAGTGAGGAGCTTGCCCAGCTCTACCACCATGTCTGCCTGTGCAACGATGAGACGCCCAACCGTGTCATGCTGGATTACTACAGGTCTGACTGTTTTACTGCTCTTAGAGTATCCATGGAAATTCAAATAATAAATAAAATTACTCACATTATTGGTGGGCTTGTCTGTTCTATAAAAACTTCTTTAAAAAAATGATATCATCTCAAGAGGCCTGGGGAGCTTAAGGGTATATTTGCTGTTTGTAGGAAAGTGCTGTTCTGGACAAAGATCTCGGATACACTCGCCCAGTTTGCAGGTGACTGAAATGAATGCTCGGTTACCATGGGGACCACTGTTGCCTTCACCTTCCACATCTTCTGTCTTTATCCTGTCTTCCCTCTCTCTCCCCAACCTGACACAGCGAATGGCCGCCCCTCCCTAAGCCTGGTTCTGCTGGAGGTTTCATCCTGTTTAAAAGGAGTTTTTCCTTCCCACTGTCGCCAAAGTGCTTGCTGATAGGGGGTCATATGATTGTTGGGTTTTTCTCTGTATGTATTATTGTAGGGTCTACCTTACAATATAAAGCACCTTGAGGCAACTGTTGTTGTGATTTGGCGCTTTATAAATAAAACTGAATTGAATCTTCTTGAGCTCCTCTCTCAGCCCTTGGAATTTCTTGAGCTTTAGGTGTTTCTTTTTCCTGATGTTACTGTTTGGGGTGAAACCCTCCATGCATAAGGAGCTTCCTTGTCTTGGTGTCGGTGACTACTATCTCCTCCTTTGGCCAGCTGACTATCCCAGCAGGGTATCTGGGCACCGGCATGGCACAGGTGTTGATTGTCTGCATCTTGTTCTTCCCATTCAGCTGACTCTTTAGGACTTGCCTGACCCTCTGCAGGTATTTGGTGGTTGCAGCTTTCCTAGCAGCCTCTTTGTGGTTGCCTGTGGGATTCCCAGGTACTGTCCACAATGTCTTCATTATTGCCTTCTGTTAGCACAGTCCCGTGAGTTATGACTGCTTTCCTTCTTTTCCTTCACCATCAGACTTCTCCGGTACAAATGACATTCCGATGTCATTGCTGTAAAGCCTAGTGGTATTGATCAGTGAGTCTACATCTTTTTCACCCCTGGCATACAATTTGATGTCATTGATTTAGAGATGGGTGCAATGATTCATCGAGTATTTCGAATAATTCAGCTATAAAAAGTTCTCGACGCATTCTTTGTGTTCTTTTTTTCTTTCTTTGCTTTGATGCTTTGTTTAATGCATGGCTCCGTAGTGTGCCACTGTCAACATGGAAATGCGAATGGGAGATTAAAAGTGATATAATATAAAATATTGTGTTAAACTGCAATAATATTTAAAAAATATAACAATAAAAGGTTTTTAACAAACCTATAAAAATATACATGGGCCAGTAAAACTTGGTGTTATCAGTGTTTTTTCAGGGCAGGCACTGACCCAAAGGTTGGTAGATTGGCCACCAAATTATCCATCCATCCATCCATCCATCCTCATCCGCTTTATCCGAAGTCGGGTCGCGGGGGCAGCAGCCTAAGCAGAGAAGCCCAGACCTCCCTCTCCCCAGCCACCTCCTCCAGCTCATCCGGGGAACACCAATGCGTTCCCAGGCCAGCCGAGAGATATAATCTCTCCAGCTGCCCTGGGTCTGCCCTGGGCCTCCTCCCGGTGGGACATGCCCGAACACCTCACCCAGGAGGCGCCCAGGGGCATCCTTGTCAGATGCCCGAACCACCTCAACTGGCTCCTTTCGATGTGGAGGAGCAGCGGCTCTACTCTGAGCCCCTCCCGGATGGCCGAACTTCTCACCCTATCTCTAAGGGAGAGGCCAGCCACCCTTCGGAGGAAGCTCATTTCTGCCGCTTGTACCCGCGATATCGTTCTTTCGGTCACTACCCACAGCTCGTGGCCATAGGTGAGGGTCGGGACGTAGATCGACCGGTAAATTGAGAGCTTCGCTTTTACACTCAGCTCCCTCTTCACCACGACGGACCGGTGCAGCGTCCGCATCACTGCAGCCGCAGCACCAATCCGTCTGTCGATCTCCGGCTCCCTTCTCCCATCACTCGCGAACAAGACCCCGAGATACTTAAACTCCTCCACTTGGGGCAGGAACTCATCCCGACCCGGAGTGGGCACTCCACCCTTTTCCGGCTGAGAACCATGGCCTCAGATTTGGAGGTGCTGATCCTCATTCCCGCTGCTTCACACTCGGCTGCGAACCGTTCCAGTGCGAGCTGGAGGCCCCCACCGATGAAGCCATCAGAACCACATCATCCGCAAAAGCAGAGATGAGATTCTGAGGCCACCAAGTGAAAGCCCTCCGCCACTTGGCTGCGCCTAGAAATCCTGTCCATAAAATTATGAACAGAATCGGTGACAAAGGGCAGCCCTGGCGGAGCCCATCACCCACCGGAAACAAGTCCGACTTATTGCCGGCAATGCGAACCAAACTCTTGCAACGGTTGTATAGGGATCGAATGGCCCGTAACAGTGGGCCAGACACCCCATACTCCCGCAACACCTCCCACAGGACACCCCGAGGGACACGGTCGAATGCCTTCTCCAAGTCCACAAAACACATGTAGACTGGTTGGGCAAACTCCCATGCACCCTCAAGTATCCTCGAGAGGATAAAGAGCTGGTCCAGTGTTCTGCGACCAGGACGAAAACCGCATTGTTCCTCCTGTATCCGAGGTTCGACTAACGGACGAACTCTCCTTTCCAGCACCCTGGCATAGACTTTCCCAGGGAGGCTGAGGAGTGTGATCCCCTGTAGTTGGAACACACCCTCCGGTCTCCCTTCTTAAAGATGGGGACCACCACCCCGGTCTGCCAGTCCAGGGTACTGCCCCTGATCTCCACGCAACATTGTAGAGGCGTGTCAACCAGGACAGCCCTACAACGTCCAGAGCCTTCAGGAACTCGGGGCGGACCTCATCAACACCAGGGGCTCTGCCACCAAGGAGCTGTTTAACTGCCTCAGTGACCTCGACCCCAGAAATTGGCGGGTCATTCCCCTCATCCCCAGACTCTGCTTCCTCCTCGGAAGACGTGTCAGTGGGATTAAGGAGGTCCTCGAAGTATTCCTTCCACCGTCTGACAATTTTCTCAGTCGACGTCAGCAGCGCACCGCCAGCACTATACACAGTGCAGGTAGAGCACCGCTTTCCCCTCCTGAGACGCCTGACGGTTTGCCAGAATCTCTTCGAGGCAGTCCGAAAGTCTTTTTCCATGGCCTCTCCGAACTCCTCCCACACCCGAGTTTTTGCTTCAGCCACTGCCTGAGCCGCATTCCGCTTATCATTAATATTAATTAACATCTACAACATATATCATAATTTCTTATTTTCAGCATCACAAAAACTTTGCATCAACGCACGTGCCAAACTTCAGCTGATATGCTCACTTCTCTTCATTGCAGCCATCTCATTTATATATTTTTGCATTCAAGAAAATGTTTTATTTAAAAAACACTATTTTAATATGGCATTTTTTCCTTTTTTTAAAAAGATAAGCAAAAATACATTGCAATGTCTGAAATGGAAACCAAGAAGTTCATTTTGAAAGTCCCGTTTTAAAAAAAAAAAAAAAAATTATTAATACTCAATAAGAGAAAAGTATTTCTTATCTGTTTAATTGATGGAATAATTGATAAATTAATTGATTATGAAAATAATCAATAGCTGCAGCCCTACTGTGAATTGTTCCGTTCCGTAGTCTTCATTGCATTTAATGCGGGCCCTTTTATTTACCTCATGAGCTAATGGTAGCCATAGTTACCATTGTTTACAACCTCCCCAATGCTAACGTTCAGCACTCAATCACTTCCAACTGATTATCAGTAAACAGCAGAGCGAGCACCTGGAGCTGGCTCGTTCAGCCTTTCTTGACACCTTTCTGCAGCTCCGGTAGTTGGCGTTCCTCCGTGCTACCTTGATCTTGGCCTCTAGTCCCTGTCAGTACTCTAACAGCAGCATTCTCCTTCTCCTTTTGATCCTCCTCCTAGTTCTTGCACTGCATGCTTTTGGTCACTACTTTTCATAGTGCTCAAGATCTGGTTGCTAAGCAAAGTTATTAACTAAATGCATTTTCTCTTGTGTGGAAAGGTACGTGACAAGATACAGAGCATTGTTTTATTCAGCTACAAAGTGAGGGTTTGGTGAGCATTGAGCTGTTTGCTTGCTTTTATTTTACTTGATGTCTTAGTTGAGAAAGAACAGGTTTAAAACACCTGTGATTAAAACTGCCAGAGTTGCTCAGAATGACACTAAAGGTTCTGTTCTATTATCTGTTCTATTCTTCCAGACAAGGCAGGGGCCTCAGGGGCCTTAGTTCTAGTCTCAAAGCCATGTGTACAGACAACAGCAAAGTTCTTCTCACACCACGCCTAGCCAGACGGCTCGCTGCTGTTGCTTCAACAACCTCAACTCCAGGGGAGTCATGGACGCCCTCGGAGTCTCCATCCAAAGAGCCCTTACATGGAGGGAGCCGAAGAGTGGAGAAAGAGGTCCTTCAGGTGCCATCTGAGCAGAGCCTGCCACCTAGCACACCTCCAACCCGCTCACCTAGCATCAGTGCCTCTTCATCATCATCGTCGTCTTCATCACCAGCCATGGAGCCAGCTGGTGAGCTGCGCAGGGAGCCCATGAACATCTACAACCTCAGCGCCATCATCAGAGACCAGGTAGATCTACCTGCACCTCCTGATGTGCTGCTATATTTCAAACTGCCTGGTCTTTCTTACACAGGCTTTATTGCCAAAAGTCTTTTCTCACCCCTACAATCATTGAATTCAGGTGTTCCAAATATTTCCATGAACACGAGTGTATAAAATCAATCACCTAGGCATGCAGACTGCTTCTACAAACATTTTTTAAAGAATAGGTCCTCGCTATTAAATATCCCACAGGCAACTGTTAGTGGTACATAACAAAGTGGAGGCGATCGGGATCAACAGCAAGTCAGTCACAAAGTGGTAGGCCATATAAAATCACAGAGTGGGCTCCGCGGATGCTGAGGTGCATAGTGGCTGTGGTTTCCAACTTTCTGCAGAGTCAATTGCTGCAGACCTCCAAACTTCATGTGGTGTAAAGATTAGCTCAAAAACTTTGTGTAAAGAGCTTCATGGAATGGGTTTCCATGGCCAAGTAGCTACATCCAAGTCTTACATCACCAAACACAATTCAAATGCTATAAAGCACGCCACCACTGGACTGTAGAGTAGTGGTGACACTTCTCGTCAGACATCAGTGTCTCACAATTGTGCTTCTGGAAGAATGGTCAAAAATTCCTATAAACACACTCCTAAACCTTGTGGAAAACTTTCCCAGAAGAGTTAAAGCTGTTATAGCTGCAAAGGGTGGGCTGACATAATTTTGAATCTTATGGATAAAGAATGGGACATGACTCAAATTCATGGGAGTGTGAAGGCAGATGAGCAATTTTTTATCTCCTCATGTCTCCTCCCCAGGTGAAACACCTACAGCGGGCAGTGGACAGGTCACTGCAGCTGTCCAAACAGAGGACTGCAGCCCGGGAACTGGCTCCTCTCTTGGATAAGGATAAGGAAAGCTGCATGGAGGAGATCCTGAAGCTCAAATCTTTACTCAGCACCAAGAGAGAGCAGATAGCCACTCTTCGACTGGTGCTCAAGGCTAACAAACAGGTGAGTATGGAAATGTGATGAAGTTATTACAGGCAACAATATTTCAAAAAATTTCCAGTGCTGCCATTTCCCTATGTGTATTTAACAAAAAAGTAAAACCCCTCAGAGCTTTAAGCTCAAACCCAACAAGTAGTGACATAAGCATGTAAATAAATGGTGAATGGACTGATTCTTTTTTTTCTATGCTTAAGTGCTTTCTTTCTAACAGTCACAGATGCCAACTTCCCAACTTCCTTTCTTCCTAAAAACTGGTTCTTGGCCTTCCTCACATGTTGGCTATGTACATCTCACATTTGCTTTCTTCCTCTCCATTATGCATATGAAACATATAAATGATATTTGCAAACAACTGATTACTGCTGTCCACTGCTAAATATTGTAGACAAATAGTCAAGAAAAGTCATTCTGAATCAGTATACATAATATCCACTAAAACCCCTGTTATATTAGTACCTACTTGGATCAAGGTCATAGTACCTGATACCAGGTACCTGCTCAGCTGGGGTTCCAAGCGATCCGAGCAGGTACTAAAATGTGACTTTACCAGACTTCCTGCCAATTGGCCGTCAGGTAAGTGTCCCTAAGGCTACGGCCACACTAATTTGAAAACGCATTGTTTTCTCTCCGTTTTGACCTGCCGTCCTGAGACGGCGTTTTCCCCAAGGAAAAACGCAGCGTTTTGGAAATGCTCTCGAAAACGCATACATTTCAAAACTGAGCTGTCCCGTCGCAGTGTGGACACACGAAAACACAGACTTTCTAAAACGATGACGCATTTTAGTCATGTGATGCAGTCATGTGACCAATTAAACAAAGATAACGGAGTGCATTATACAGCAGTTGTTTTGATTGCTCTCAATTTTGACAGCCCTAAAAAAGATTAATATCAGTTTGTACATGCTCCAGACAGCTTTTCTTCAAACTCTTTAATTCTCACTCGCTTTTGCGCATGCGCAGGACTGGAACATAAGCGTTTTCAGCCGTTTCAATGTGGACGCACAACTCTGTGAAAACGACTGAAAACGCTAGTGTGGACGCGGAGCGTTTTCAGATGAAAACGCCGTTTTCAAATCTATCTGGGCTTGTGTGGACGTAGCCTAAGAGGGTCCTGGAAACCCTATTGATCCTCTACCTAATCACACGAGCCAAGGTGTGAAAACAGGTGTGAATCACAACCAGCCAAGGTTTTGGTTGAACCCATTGTGAAACCTAGCCCCACCCGATAATGTGATTTACTGAGGTCAAATGACCCAGGATGTGAGTGGGCGTTAAGGCGTCTGGGAAGGATCTCAAAACTGGATCATAGATGGCAGACAGTTGGTGTCATTAGCCACCTCCTCTCTTCAAAGATTCTCGTTCACAGTGGACATAGATGGCTTCTTTCACTCCTCTTTCAAACCATCTGTCTTCTCTGTCCAAAATGTGAACATTGGCATCCTCGAAGAGTGACCTTTGTCCTTTAGATGCAGATGGACAGCCGAGTCTTGTCCCGTGGAGGTGGCTCTTCTATGTTGTGCCATGTGTTTATGAAGTGGCTGTTTGGTTTCTCCAATGTAGAGGTCTGAGCATTCCTCGCTACACTGTACAGCATAACACTACATTGTTAAGCTTGTCTTTGGGATGAACCAGTTTTTGTCTGAGTGTGTGGCTGGGTCTGAAGTATACTGGGATGCTGTGCTTTGAGAAGACTCTCCTGAGTTTCTCTGACAAACCTGCTACAATATTGTTACATTTGCCCTTCTGATTCTCCCTAGACAGAGGAACAATAGGGGGTCCAGGAACCTCTTAGGGACACTCCCAATAGGGCTTAAAAATCTGGAACTCTCCACCAATTGCTCTTAGAACTGAAGAAGCTTCTCAGATGAGAGGTGAAACGTCTTCAAGAAACTTAAAAAAGTCCAGATGCTTTTCTTTTCAAGCTTTTTAGACTACGATGAACCTTCACAGACACTTCACAGTAATGGAAAACCAGTTGATCCAAGTAGGTACTAATGGAAAAGGGGCTTAATATACAGTCACTAATATGTGTGTGTGTTTAACTAGACAGCAGAAGTGGCTCTGGCCAACCTGAAGAGTAAGTATGAGGCGGAGAAGTCCATGGTGACCGACACCATGACAAAGCTGAGGAACGAGCTAAAGGCCCTGAGGGAAGACGCCGCCACATTCTCCTCTCTGCGAGCCATGTTTGCTACCAGGTCAGAGAACAAAACAGAACATACTGAAGCACAAACATTTCCAGAAACTCTTTGAGAATCCATATGTTGGGTTAGTGCAGGGGTGTCAAACTCCAGGCCTCGAGGGCCAGTGTCCTGCAGGTTTTAGATGTGTCCTTGATCCAACACTGCTTTTTTAATAGCTAAACGACCTCTTCAACATATCTTGAAGTTCTCCAGAGGCCTGGTAATGAACTAATCATTTGATTCAGGTGTGCTGACCCAGGGTGAGATCTAAAACCTGCTGGACACCGGCCCTCGAGGCCTGGAGTTCGACACCTGTGGGTTAGTGTGTCAGGGAACGCCTCTAAAGAATTTAACCAGGATGTAAGAAGAAGTCCAGTCGTTTCTCTTTCCAAGCTCCTTAGGATTACCATGATCTGGATTGACCGAGCACCTACACAGACAACCAGGATGTAATGTACATCACAGCCCAGCTCTATTTCTAAAGACAAACTGTCCAAAAACTCAGCTTTGTTTCCTCCCAGTCAACAGACTTTTTAATCTTAAAGAATAGGTTGATATTTCAGGAACAATGCATCTACATTTTCCTCATTTTAGTTGTTTCAGTCTTTATAAATGTTCCACACAGCACCCAGCTGGTTTTATCTGGAGCTTATTAACTAGCATCGCGCATCTTTTTCACCAAACTCAAACTAACTTATACATTCCACCAGGTAATGTGTAGTTATCCAATTAGAACATCAACTGTCTTTATTTCCACATTTTACGTTTCAGTTCATTTTCTACACTCAAACGTCTGCTTTGTGCAGGTGTGATGAGTATGTGACCCAGCTGGATGAGATGCAGAGGCAGCTGGCTGCAGCCGAGGATGAGAAGAAGACTCTGAACTCTCTCCTGCGGATGGCCATCCAGCAGAAACTGGCCCTCACCCAGCGTTTGGAGGACTTGGCCTTTGATCAGGAGCAGTCGCATCGCACCCGGGGGAGCAGGTTGACCCGTGGGAAAACCAGCACCCCCAAAGTAAGTCCCTCGACTTTGGCGTCAGCCTCCAGTCCTGCTCAAGGGTCCAGTCCAGCTTTGGCCCCTGGCAGTCTCACTTCTATCAGCCCCACACCAGCTCTTCGCGATAATCCCTCTGAGCCTCTTAGCCCAGCCACTGCGGCTCTGGCCTCAGCCATCACCTCCCCCACCTCACGCACATCATCTCACAGTCCGTCATTACCATCGGTTGCCTCGCTGAGTGGCCCTCCAATGCCAGGGAGCCCCCCTTCTCTGGAGGCCCCCTCGCCTCCCTCAGCACAGACCCCACCCTCAACCCCTCTGAGGGTTTCTCACTCCCAGTGGACGGTGGGGGTGCGGACGTTTGTGGTCGACTCCCACAGTTTCAGCGCGAACATCTCCCCTGCTCCCGCTCGCCCCTCAGGCCTATCCAGGCACTGCACTCCACACACTCACACCCCTCCTCCCTCCCCCACCACCAGGCCCACCCAGCCAGGATCTGCTCCCTCCTCCCCCTATCGGTCCCCCGTTCTGGGTCTCAGACGGTCCACATGGAGCCCCTCACCTCGAACTCGTCCCCTGCCCAGCATGACACGCTCTTCCGTCCTTTACACTCCCTCCTCATCCTCCCCTTACTCCTTCCCTTACTCCCCATCTTCTTCCCACAGCTATTCATCTGCCTATTACAGCTCCTCTTCTGCTTTCACCCCCTCTAGCTCCTACCTCACCTCTGGCACCTCCACCTCCTACAGCCATTCCTCACACTACACCCCCCTCTATCCCAGATACTACAGCTCCTACAGGCCCCGGGAATGACGCTGTACTGCAAGCCTGTCAAAGGCTACTGCACTGAGCTCCTCGTTTCTAACAAACTGCAGCCCCCATAATGCTTCTCTGTTATCACCTAAGAGGGGGCTCACAGAAAGGAGGACAGACTGGTTTCCTGTTTCCTGTGCCTAAGCCGTGGCCAGTGGGTTCTGAATGTTCAGTGACTTTGCTCAGGGATTATATGGAGCACAAACGTCCCCGCCTTTATTCTGAGACTGCTGACTGGTGTACAGGAGGACATTAATGAAGACTTTCCAAAGTTTTTAGCATTTAGATGAATCAGGTTGACTACACATTGACTGGACACTTACGTTTAGATGAGGCTCATGACACATGAAACACTGTACTCTGTATTCAATTTAATACTCACATTGATTGGTAGTCTGTCTCATATCATCTAAACCTGCACATTTTTGTTTTGAAGGTGTGTTTGAAAACAGAAGGACACAGAGGAAGCAGTGTTTTCGCTGTGGCTCCTCTGTCCTAGACCACGGTGAAAATCCTGATGGCACAGATAATGATGCATAGCTTTGGCACTCAGTTACTCTTGTGGAGCCCACAGGTTGTGTGGACAATTGTCTACAGCTGCTCGTTTTCATTTCCTTCCCTCGCTGCAGGCCAGTGTACATTCTTGGGACACTCCTCTCATCAGGCTGTTGTGGTCTTCTTTATCCAGGGTGTTGCCATGATAAAGCTCACCCCTCAGTATTTTTTGTTCATCTCTAGCAACACCCAATGTTCTTTTTTATATATATAGCCATACACTCAGCTATGCATGTTCACATACGGATGCTTTTGTGCTGCGGCTGTCCCTCCGCTTGCCTTTGAAAGGTTGGTGTAATTGCAGTTGAAGGCTGTTTGGAAGGTTTGGGATGAAGAAAATCTTTTAAGATGAACAGGAAGCTGGGATGAGGGACCTTAAACTGTATGATCAGTGAATGATCAGCTGATACCATAGTATACCAGCCATACCATCTCATCTTGTGTGTTCTTGTAGCCAACACACAGTTTTCTGATTAATTTCCCCCCCCCCAAGGATTAAAAGTTTTCATTAAAAGGAAGTTTAATTACATTTCAGATTTGCCTGAAACAATTCCAAGGGAAAGATACACTTCTGTATGTTTCTTTTTGTCCATTTTGGGTCATTTTAGTAAAAGTCATCAAATTTCATGGCAAAAGAATGAAATGAAGGATGTTTTCCTGCTGTCAAATGTCAAAACTGCTCAAATTTGACCTGAACAGTATGTGAGGGTTAAACAATATGCGTTATGTGCCTTGTATACGAGAAATGTACATTATACAGCAGCCCCCACCTTCAACACTGTGCTCTCCACAGGCCTCTAAATCTGATAGCAGAGACTGGACATCCAAATGTTTTAGATTTTCAAGCATCCATCATTCTACTTAACTGGAACTACAGTCCAATTTATAGTCTTTACCAGACCCTGAAAAAATGAATAACCTAGCTTAATTAGTTCATCAGTGTTCATTCCTTAAAGGATTTCTTTGAGAAAATCAATTTCTCTGCGATTTTTTTAAGAAGCACTGATGTGCTGTTCAGTTAGAACTGTATTTTTGGCTCCTTTTTAAAATAAAAAGGAATAAAATGTCGTAGTGAAAATGGAACGACCCGTCGACATCATCACAGAACACACTGCATGTATGGCATGGATATATAGGGAAGAGCACATTAGCTGTTAACACATTAGTTAGTAGATCACTGTGTTGTTTTCTTGGAAAGCTACCATATCCTCCAGAACCATCAGTGAATTTTTTTCATGTATTTATTTTTTCCTAAAATCACTTTTTCTGTAATATGCTGTCATAAGCACTGAGAGGAAGTGATTAAGCATTATTCTGACTCACTGCTGTCATGGCAGACTTGGTGTTAATGGCACACCAACAGTGTAGCATCTGTAAAAGAATGACTGATTTCAGCATAGCTGAGGGCTCACCTCACCAAAGTGAACCTGACATGCGTTATTCAGTCTGGCACGAGTCATCCTGCAGCAGGATGACCTGTAGCATCATGGTGTGGTTTGAACTGGGAGAAGAGACTGGCTAAACTGAGTGAGTGAGTGAACTTAAAGGAAGTGTGAAAAGAAATACTCTTGTTAGTCAAGGTATATATCTTTTTTGAAACTGGCCTTTTGTGTAACCACTTCTTTGTGCTTGATTGACAGATGATGTGAAGCTTCTTGTGATGTGAGTCTATTGACAGTTATTTTGAAAGATGCTTGATGGGCCTTAAAGATCTGTTAGACCTGATATCCCAGCAGGTACCAGCTGTACGGTACGCACAGTTTAGCCTGCTCTGGCAGATTGCCTTTACCTGGACACAAACAGATAATGTGCTTCCTTTTACATGTTACTTCTACACCTGTACCTCAGGCTAAAATGCTGTTCTTTATGTATTTGTCTTTGGCTTGGATTACTTTTAGTCATAATACTTTTTTGGTCTGGATACTGTTCGTGTCAAAAATCTGGAGCCAAAATGATCAACTTTGTGTGGCCTGTCACTTGCTTTTTAGATTTAATTGACACTAAAAACAGTCAAAAAATAAATAAATAAAAGATTTGTTTGTTGCAATGCCGTTCATTGAAATTTGACAAAGCGCAGAGCCAAATAAACGAAGGAGCTCTCCAGGGGTGTCAGGCCTTCAGCACACGCACCAGCAGACTGCGTTCTTTGGAGCGAGGATGCCTGACTCCTCGTGTCTTTGTTACTTAACCATAATGTACAACAAAAATACAAATGTGTTGTGCACTAGCGTACACACTGAGTATTCACGTGCTCGTTAGACTGACTCACAGTCACAGCTTGGCCTTTCCAGTGCGGTCAGCAGCCTTCTACAGACACGGGCCCTCAGTATTGTTAGTCTCTTCTGCCCATTGACTGTATTACAGCCTCCCTGTAAGGCCAGTTTACTGTGCTGGGGTCAGCATACAGGGCCTACAAAATAGAGACACAGCTTCCTGATGTCAGTTCTTCAGGCACAGGGTCACACAGAGGTCACTCACTAAGGCACACAGTAACAGTAATGTTTCCACACTGGTTACATGTAGCAGATTAAGAGAACTTCAAATCTTATTGAGTGAGATTAACATTAAATGAGGTAAACTGAGAATTATTCTCAGCGCATACAATCTTTAATCACCACTGACATACTATCAAAAGGATAATCCTGCAGAAAACTGTTAGAAGATGTTTTTGAAAAACTCATTTGACAGACGCTGCTGATTTGAATGTTGGAAAACAAGAATACTTTATTGAGAAAACTGCAATGAAAACTAAAGTAAAAAGGTGGACGTAAAGTAACTGATTATCCAGTCCTCAGAGGTGGGTAGTAACTAATTACATTTACTCAGTTACATTTACTTGAGTAACTTTTTGGAAAAAAAATACTTTTAGGAGTAGTTTAGTGCACTGTACTTTTGAATTTTACTTGAGTAATATTATTATAAAGTATTGCTACTCTTACTTGAGACAAACACAAACCTGCAGTTTGTGTAAAAGTGAGACTTCTTGTTTGTACATAAGGTTTGTTGTTTTAGTGTTACTCTATCTGCTGAGCCTGTTGTGCCATTTGAAGTAAAGTAGCAATATTTTTTTTTGCTTTTCAGTCTTTAAAATACCAAAATTTGCACTAAAATTTATATTTTTGTCTGTCTGATTATCTCATTTTTAAACATGAAATCAGATGTTATAATCAGTTACTCAGTACTCAAGTAGCCTTTTTTACTAAATACTTTTTTACTCTTACTTGAGTAATTTCTTGGACAGCTACTTTTTACTTTTTCTTGAGTAAAACTATGTTGAGGTACTGCTACTTGAGTACAGTTTTTTGGCTACTCTACCCACCTCTGCCAGTCCTACCCTGGATGATCACTTATTTATTTTACATCGTGGACCGCAGACAGAAACACTTTGATCTGAAGTCGATTGATTTCATGATAAAGTTGTAAAATTACACTGAAGCTCCAGATAACTGTCCACACTGCCCTGTAATCATAAAACATAAGTTTTTATTAGTTCATAGAAAATTTCTTTCTTTTTTTTTTCTACTGTGTAAAGAAAAAAAGACATTTCCATTGTAGATACTGGAGAAACAGGAATTTCTCTGTCATTTAAATCATCTAATCTTTTTTCCTTGTCAGCCACTGCGGTCCATTCATTTCAAACACATTCACATTGTCCTGATCTAGAACAGTCATACTGCTTTTCCTTCTCCACAAGCATTCAATTAGTTCATTACAGAAGTCATTTAATACATAAATATGCTTAGCTACTGTAAGCTGGGGAAAAGCAGACAGAAATGTGATTTCTTACTCATGTTTGGAGGGCTGTGCCAAATCATGCTCCAGGAGACAACTGTGTAGAAGATCACAGCAGAACAATACTTGCACTGTTTTGTAGTAATGATGAATACTACAATTTGATTTCAGTGCAGAAGTGACCTAAGTGAAGGCTAGAGGAAACAGGGAAAGCCAACAGTATTGTCAGCAACACTGCAGGTTTATCACTCAGAGACATACAGTATATCACTTTAGTTACATTGGTGAAGCAAAAGAGGACACATGCTGTCTGAGTTAAAGGAAACCATTGTCTTCTCTCTGTGATCCCCATACATGTAGAAACATATACAGTGACGCACATGTTGTGTGAACCAGTCACCCAGCATATAATGGCTCAGATAAATCTGAATCATTTAAAGATGCAGCGTGTCACATGTGGTTTCTACCCCATTGAGTACCATTTGATATTTTGGCCAGCCTGGTTCATCTTTGATTGATGCATTAACCTTTGCACTCATCTCTGGACTGAATAATATACAGACAATAAAATTATAATCGGGTCGGGAAAAGTACAGACATTCTTTAAGTAGAAGTACTACTGTTAAAAAAATACCCCAGTAAAAGTTTAAGTACTGACTCAACTTCTTTACTCAAGTAAAAGTCTTATTTTGAGTACTTTTTTTTAAAGTAAAAAGTTGTTTTTGTCCAAAGCTAACTGAACCTTGTGCTATATTAATGTAATGATACAATAATATACACAGGAATACAAACTTTAGTCTAACTTTTTTTTAAAATTCCAGTTATACTCAGCTTGAATCAAAAGAAAAACAAGGAAATTATTTATTCTCACTCCTCTTCAGTAGGGCTAGCTAGATGCTGAAATACTGCAACTTACAGACATCTGCAGTCGTTCCGGTGTTGTGGCAAAAACAACAACAACAAAAACACCTTCCCACTTTAACCCGACTTTGGTACACGTCATCTCTTTTTATGCAACATCCTCTGGTGATTATTAAACACGCAGGACTGCCTTTTAAGTGATTATTTTCAAATGGGTTTGATGTTTGGAGGCTCGCAGTGACAAAATAACTCGACCCAAATCCGTTAAAGCAAAAATAATGAGTCAGTTTAGAAAATGTAAGAAGTAGAAACTACAGATATTTGTTTAAAAATGTCGGGAGTAAAAGTAAAAAGTAGTCAAAATGAAACTACTCAAGTAAAGAACAGATACCTTCAAAATTGTACTTAAATACAGTAACAAAGTAGTTGTACGTTGTTACTTCCCACCTCTGATGATAATGGAGAGAGAGACAAATTACAGTGATGGGCAGCACGGCTGGCTGCAGACACAAAATCGGTCCTGACATTTTCAATCCAGATGATTGCTCAGAAAACAAGACACAACACACACACACACACACACACACACACACACACACACACACACACACACATATATATATATATATATATATATATATATATATATATATATATATATATATATATATATATATATATATATATATATATATATTGCATACAGTTTTGAAACAGTTATACTTGTTAATCAGGTTGTTACAGTTGTTGTTTTGTTAGTTCTTAGCTGCACTGCACACATGTAGGAAAAGCTACACTTAAGCTATTAGCAGTGGCTAATGGTCAAAGTAGCCGTTCACTTTACTTGAATCCTTGACTCGCTCCATTTCTGATTACGTCCTTCATCTATTTTCTCACCTTGTTAATTTCACTCGCTTTCTCGTCCTCACAGTGGCCTTTCAAATATGCCAGACTACCAGTCCAGTCCTATTCATGCCAGTTTTTTGTTTATTTTTTTTACAGTTGTTTCTCAAAAATACTCCAATTTTGATTTTGAAGCAAGTTCTGAGCTTTCTTTTGCCCCCGAAAGAGGTCCTTGTCAGGAGTTGATATTTTATAAATGTTCAGGAACTTCACGATTGCTAAGTAGTCCAATTTTCTGTTCAGGTTTTTTACAGAGGAAATTTAAGACATTCATACTTGTGAATTATTAGAACCCTGATTTAGTCAATTAGTCTTCCTGGATTTTTGGCCCTTTTGTGGAAATCCAACTTAGATTATTTGCTGGAGGGATTTTTACCCCTCTTGAAAGCTGACAATATTGAACTTTAAATTTGGATTTGGATTCAGCTATAAGAAAGAAATCCGATGAATAATTGGTGGAAATGGTTGGTTGTTGTCATGTTTCCCTAAAAGGTCCAGGGGATGTGGAAAAACAACAAAATGTGGTTGAAAAAAGAAGACATGAAGGCAACATATTAGATTAAAGATTCTTGTCTGTATTAACTAATCAAACTGAAAGAGACAAGTCGCCATCGCCTTTAAAAGGATGGAAACACAACAAAGCTCATAAAAGCACTACCATAACACAGAACAGGAATAAGCAGCTACCACACACAGGTCACTGGCTGCAAACCAACAAGACTCTCTGGCACTAGAGCGCCCTTTCTCCAGCCTTAAAATCTCCGCCTTAATTGCTTAGTAAAGTTGCCTGGGGAAAGGACAACCTAAGGCAGGAGAGATGAAAATCCCTACAGACCCTACTAGGGTCATAACAGGTGGTATAAATGGAGATCTCTGTAAAACATGTGGGAGTCCCTCTTTGCATGAAGTGTCTTCAAAGTTTTCAATTTTTAAGTTGGCTACATTAACCGAATAACCAAGAAGCTGTCACCATTTTGCTATCCATCATCTTATTTCTATGGGTCCTCTAGGTTGAAGGGAAGAATCTGAAGCTGCAGTTGTTCTTTTTCCTTCCTGTTAGTGATGGTTGTAAGTGGATTTGTGGCCTGAGATGAATAATTAGTTGTATCTGGACATTTGGCTTCTCTAGACAGTGGGTGGATAACAGAGGACCACATAGTTTAGATGTCCAGACAAAAAAGATTCAAGGAAAGCTTGAACATTAAAAAAATAAGTCTAGATAAATAGTCAAAGGGATAACATTTAACTTAAATGCTCACATGCTGGTCATATGAAATACCTAGAGCCTTTTAACACCACAAGAGTTTATGAAAAGGGCAGAAATTATGTATATATGCACATATTTATTTTATTCAATGCAACTGTAACTTTTTTCCCTCTTATGAACACACAACAATGTTTTTGGTGTTCTGATCAACTGGTAACTATAAACACGAAGTATAAAAATAATGGTCCAATAGGGAGGAAAAACAGTTTTTTTTCTTGACACCCTGAAGCACTTTTATCAAACTTTAATGGCAGTTTACCTGTTCACCATGGCTCATAATCACAGCATTTCATGTAGCATAGCCACAGAAATTTAACATATTATGTGCCAACATCACAAACTGTAACCATTTTGGTGTGGGATTATGTAGCAGCTGTCAATTTATATGATCATGTGGAGAGAAATGATACGGCGTTATTGAAGGCCATACTGGATCCCCGGGGTTAAGCGTCCTGGAGTGGTTTCTGTTTTTGCCACTCTTGTCCTTTATGGAACATGCTGTTGAGGTCACCTCCTTGGCTTACTATCAATATACTTAGCAATGTACCATCACAGGTGTAAGGAACAGAAAAATTCATACCAGGGTTTGTGGAAATTTAAAGTTTTAAGATGAGTTTCACTTTAGCTTTGATGGAACTAAGTGGCTACCATGTTTCTACTGTTCTTAAATGCATCCATAGACCCACCAAGAACGATTCAATTTATCTAAGGGAATAAAGTCCACTTATTATGTATTCTCTGCAAGACTAATTTTGTATCTTTGTAGTTTCCATCACTTTATATGAGTTTTACTTTGCTCAGAGACAGGGACACTGCACTGCTTGCATTTAAAAACAAATAATTTTGTTAAATTTATAACCAACATTTTAATCTGCTTTTCCAGTATCATGCTGCTGAATGTACTACACAACACTGAGATTCATGCTTTCTTTTCATACTGTGATCATACTGGGTGTTCTGTGCAAACAGCTATTGATCTGTCGTTTTGGCACCCGGACTGTTAAATGTCATACCGCTGAATGTGTTCAATGCCTGTTTGCTTTCTAACCACTTGATATGCAGGTGTACATACCGAGTATGTCAAAGCTTTAAATGTACAGCTTTATGTAAATATATATTGCAAATACAATTGAATACTGTGTGTCATTCTTTGCTACTGATCACTGCTCAAGTCACTTACACTTACACAAATTTCTGTGATTTTCATTTGTGTTTAGATGTATGTAGTTCTGCCTCTCTACAATCTGCAAATATACAGCCTTAGTCTTACTTTATATGAAATATTAAATTCAAATTTGACCTTTTTCTTCATGGATGTGTTGGTAAGTGTTAAATCTCCTGTTGATAAGCCTTTATTATTCAAGTGGTTAAATGTGAAATAATACCATGCAAAGTTGGTTTGTGTCTATCTAACAGTGTCAGTTTCTTGCAGATTGTCAGTAGCCTTCTGCCACAGTGCCGTTCCGTATTCACTCCCCACAACTGAGGGTTTGTCCTTCTTAGCACTGATCACAGGTAACAGCAATGTCATGACATACCAGCAGGTGTGTGATATCTCTTGGCAAGCATTCTCCACACATCGCTTTAAGCTCTGAATCCAACATTAGGTTATTATGTTGTTGTCACCTGCAATTTTGAGTCAGATTCTTTCACATGCTCACAGAACAAGTAAAGAAATGATGTAAAGGACAACAAGTAAACTGCCCCAAACCCAGATACCCTGATTTAGAACTGTATCACTATATTAAAGCTTGTAACCATCAAGAGAAAAAAAAAAAATGAATAAAATTGCTCTTAATGTTCCTGATTGGTACTAATGGCTGTGTGGGTTTCTCTGGGTATTCTGGCTTCATCCCATAATATGTGACACAGATAAAGTGCTTAAAACACTGTATGAATGTATGGTTTAATGTGGCTCATACTTTAAAGTTCTTTAAGGTTTGAGTTACTCCAAAATCAGGAGGTGTGACCATGGCAGTGTACCCTGTTAAGAAGAACCAATGTCATAACACTGAAAAAAACCTAAAGTTACCAAATGACGAGTGAATGAAGCCCCATGTTCATCATGCAGTCTTTGTGTACTTTTATTGATGTCATAAATAGAATGGTGAATGATAAATAGATTGGTGCCTGTGTATTTCCACTCTTACTGGTCTTAATCTGTTTTGCATAACATACATCTCAACAATGGTTTCTAACTCACACTTTCTTATTGTCAGCAGTGGCAGTTCCTCAACCCTCTTCAGTTGCTCAGGAGATGTTTGTGAGTCTTCATCGCCTGTTGAAAAGAGCCCATATTACCAGTCTGTGATACTGTCATCCCAGAAGAACTGCAAAACCGTTTCTGCATAGACTCGACCTGAGAACTGTTCCACAAAATGTTTGGTTATGTTTACTTTGAAAAATCCAAAATATTACTGAGACAGTTTCTACTGCTAGGAGAGCAACATGAACCACAGTCCCTCTTTATCTGCGTATCAACCCATTCAGTAGGAAGCAAGGTGTTTGAGTTGAAGCTGAGTGACAACAATACCCAGAACTACAATAATACAAAGTCAGATGAAGTTTAAAGGTTTTATTTGTTTTGCAAATGATTTAGATCATTTCATTTCAGATCCATCCATCCATCCATCTTCATCCGCTTTATCCGAGGCCGGGTCGCGGGGGCAGCAGCCTAAGCAGAGAAGCCCAGACCTCCCTCTCCCCAGCCACCTCCTCCAGCTTATCCGGGGGAACACCAAGGCGTTCCCAGGCCAGCCGAGAGATATAATCTCTCCAGCGTGTCCTGGGTCTGCCCCGGGGCCTCCTCCCGGTGGGACATGCCCGGAACACCTCACCCAGGAGGCGCCCAGGAGGCATCCTTGTCAGATGCCCGAACCACCTCAACTGGCTCCTTTCGATGTGGAGGAGCAGCGGCTCTACTCTGAGCCCCTCCCGGATGGCCGAACTTCTCACCCTATCTCTAAGGGAGAGGCCAGCCACCCTTTGGAGGAAGCTCATTTCTGCCGCTTGTATCCGCGATCTCGTTCTTTCGGTCACTACCCACAGCTCGTGGCCATAGGTGAGGGTAGGGACGTAGATCGACCGGTAAATTGAGAGCTTCGCTTTTACACTCAGCTCCCTCTTCACCACGACGGACCGGTGCAGCGTCCGCATCACTGCAGCCGCAGCACCAATCCGTCTGTCGATCTCCGGCTCCCTTCTCCCATCACTCGCGAACAAGACCCCGAGATACTTGAACTCCTCCACTTGGGGCAGGAACTCATCCCCGACCCGGAGTGGGCACTCCACCCTTTTCCGGCTGAGAACCATGGCCTCAGATTTGGAGGTGCTGATCCTCATTCCCGCTGCTTCACACTCGGCTGCGAACAGTTCCAGTGCGAGCTGGAGGCCATCACCTGATGAAGCCAACAGAACCACATCATCCGCAAAAAGCAGAGATGAGATTCTGAGGCCACCGAAGCGAAAGCCCTCCGCCACTTGGCTGCACCTAGAAATCCTGTCCATAAAAATTATGAACAGAACTGGTGACAAAGGGCAGCCCTGGCGGAGCCCATCACCCACCGGGAACGAGTCCGACTTATTGCCGGCAATGCGAACCAAACTCTTACAACGGTTGTATAGGGATCGAATGGCCCGTAGCAATGGGCCAGACACCCCATACTCCCGCAACACCTCCCACAGGACACCCCGAGGGACACGGTCGATCAGATCATTACGATAAAATAAAACAAACATCACAAGACCTCACACATCTACATAATTTAATAATTATAGAAGAGCATTATGGAGAGGTTACAATTGAACTTTGGATAAAGGGTAGTATTAGTTATGTTAAAATAAAAAGATTTAAAAAAGAAAAACAAGCTCACAGTCTGCCTCAATGTTAAGATGATAATAAATGACTATAAAAGCAGAAAAGTTCAAGTTTATCATTTTGTCCACATCTGACTGCAGCCTCTCTCTCACATCCGTCTGCAGCTCTTTCCATCCTTGTGATCCCAATGTTTTTTCCTGAAAAACATTCCCATAACAGAGTATGGCTAAACCCTCATTTGCACTTCATAAAGTATGCACAAGGCTTTAGCTGTTTATACTACAAAACTTGTTGCTTGTTTTAAACTTCTGTATAAGGTATAAATATTTACTACAACTTTTTTTTTCCATTTCTTCTCCGGTCAGGTTTTATCACAGCTTTTCTTTAAAGTCCAGAAAGCTGAAGACATCACTGGCTTGGAGTCCAAGGGAAAAATATCTGTATGACTTAAAAATGACTAGCAGTTATATATGATAAATAAATAAATATTAGGGAATACCACCATTAACAGAAATCAACCTGTCTCTCTTTGGTTTAGTTGGAACAGATTGTAGAGAAAGACACAGAAGACTAGTCAGTAAACTGTTATTCACCTGAGTCCTGCTATAATACAGGCTTTTAAAATACCACCCCAAACAAAACACTAACAACCAAAAAACAACAATTTTTCCCAGTAATACATCCTTTAAACAGATAATATTGTGATTATGTGACTATTATTGCTTTAAGGAATTTCACGCATATGTGCACATATTTAACTGGACCATCTGCGCTGTTTTGACCAATCTTGGTGGCCACTCAGACCAAAAATGCCAGGTCGAATTTTTTTGTCCCAGTCGAGCTCTGGTTTGGATTGTGAAATTTGGTGTAAACAACATGAAAGAATGGATCAACGTAGGTCACCAGCACTGAATATAGAAATACCTCAGAGACACAGCTAAACACTCCTCAGGGTCAACACTATGAATGTCCTCGAGTTGCCCAGACTTGAACCTGATTAAACATCTCTAGAGAAATCTGAAAAATGCTGTACACCAACACTTCCCATTCAACCTGACTGAGCTCGAGAGGTTCAGCAAAGAAGAATGGAGAAGCTGCCAAAGGTGCTTCAACAAAGGCTATGAATACTTACGTACATGGTATACTTTGTTTTTTATTTAAAAATAATCAAAATCAAACATACAGCTTTCATTGGCCATGCTGGATTAATGACTCCCAAGTCAGGGAGCAAATCACACAGGTGGGTGGAAGGATAGTTTCCTTCTCAGGGGAGCAGTCAGACGTTGAAAACCATCTTGACATTTTGATAACCAGGTCTATAGGTGATAGTGAAGTTAGGTGATAGTAATTAATGAAACTTTGTGGCCTCAGAGTCTATCAAACTGTATTGGAGAGAATGATTACGGGCGATGACATATCTCAGCAGGTATTAACGTACTCAGTAGGGACAAGACATTGACTGCCAGTATCCTTACGTTTATTGGTGGGCACAGCCTTTTGGCTGCACCAGACAAGTAACCACAAAATGACCTTTTGTGCCACAGTAAAGACACTCATCCACTGCAAGGCATCTTCTGCGGCTTAGTGGAGAGAGGCGAGCATGGCTGAGCAGCTTGGCTTGCTTGCCTGACTCTTCTTACTAGCTTCCCCCATTACTCCACCCTGATGGGACCTTTACTGTGTCTGACTTTAACTGACCTCTTTCCACGATGAAACCAAGAAAGTCTTGGAAAAGACGAGAATATCATGAAGATAGACAGTTGTTAATGAAATCTCAGGATGTCATTTGAGGGTCTGAAATTTCTGCAGGAGCATTTGTTAAACCAAAAGACACTACCATGTACTCAAAGTGACCCAGATGTGTATTAATCGCTGTCTTCCACTCATCCCAATCCTTTATTCTCACCAAATGTAAGCATTACTGAGATTCAACTTGGTAAAAAACAGTCGCACTCCTGGAGCAACTCAAAAACAGAGATAAGCAAGGGTAGAGGGCATTTATTCTTTGTCGTCATCTTTTTTAAACCGTGGAAGTTTATACAGGGCCAAAGGGACTCATCTTTCTTCTCTACGAAGAAAAAAACTGTGCATAGGAGATAATGAAGGACAGATAATTCCTTGTACTAATGAGTCAGTAATGTACAATCCATGGCTTCATGTTCTGTCTGTTGAACAATCATCTGCACCATGAGGAAGAGAGAGAGCTAGATCCTTACTGAACATTTTGGCTAGGTAGTTAGGTCGGGCTTGGCAAAGGTGTCAATTTCAACTGGGGGAATGGCTGACTTAAGGTTACGTTGGTGGCACCAACATTTCAACCAGAAATTTTATTTTTGCTTTTAGTATGTGAAGGTTACGTTCACTGAACCACGAATATCTTATAACCAATGTGAGGTGGGGGCCTAACCCTGCTGCCAGAGTGAGAGAGTGACAGGTCAAGTCTTATGGGTGACGTCAGGGAGATGGGCACCGTTTAAAGCGGAGACTTGTATTTTTGAATTCAGAGGCAAGGAATTAATAATGAAACTTTGTTAGGCCCCAGAATCATTATGGGTGTTGACATATCTTAGCAGGTATTAACACCTTGTGTGGTGAGGAGTTCTTATTTATTTTGTAAATAATAGCCAAGGTGTAGCCAAGTGGCAGAGGGCTTCCACTTGGATGAAGCCAAGTTAAATCAACTTTATTTATTAAGTACTTCAACAACAGCTAGCACGGCCCAACGTGCTGAACATAAATAAGAAAAAATATAAATGCTAAAAATAAAAATACAATATAGAACACCAACATCAGAAAGACAATGAAATCCCCAAAAAATGAACATTTCTATACTGGGTTAAAAGCCAAACCGAAAAGTTGTCTCCCCGAATCGCCTCTCTGCTTTTGGTAGATGATGTGAATCTGTTGGCTTTATCAGGGTGGTGGCCTCCAGCTCGCACTGGAGTGGTTCACAGTCCAGTGTGAAGTGGCCATCTGGGAGGGGCTCAGAGTAGTGCTGCTACTCCTCCACATTGAAAGGAGCCAGTTGAGGTGGTTCAGGCATCTGACAATAATGCCTCCTGGGTGGGGTGTTCTGGGTATGTCCCAACGGGAGGAGGCCCAGTGCAGACCCAGGACACACTGGAGACATTTTATTTATAAGCTGGAGAAGCTGGCTAGGGAGTGGGAGGTCTGGGCGTCCCTGCTGCCCCCGCGACCCGGGTAAACTGAAGAAAATGGATGGATGGATCAAAGCATTTTATTAACACTATAAAAAGGTGCTAAATAGTTCTTCTTATTACTGTGGAGGAGAGGGTCACAGTAAAACCAATGCTTGTCTGACAAGGGTGCCTGGGGAGGTGATTTCAACACACAGCGGAGACATCATGTATCAGATATCCTGGTGGCAGTGGCGAGCAAGAATGGATGAAAATGTAGTGTTAGCTGTGCGGTGCACTTTGGAGTGCTTGGACCTTCACATAGCTGTGAAGGTCCAAGCTTCAGACAAATCACATGATGATTATTGGGTTAGTGACCTTCAGGACCATCTCCAAGGTCACAAACCAAGTCTGGGTTAAATGGGAGTCTCCATCATTTGTTAGAATTGAAGAGGCTCCTTGATGCGAGCTGAAATGTCTTCACAAACCAAAAAGACGTCCCTCAGACTACTGAAAACAGGATGGGCTATTTCCCCTATACTGTTGTGACAGCTAAGCTATGTTCTTATTTATTATGTTCATGAGGTTAAACTGGCGATCACAGAAGTAGGAATGATGAAACGGCACGCTTTGACTCTTTGCTTTTATTCAGGTAGCAGCATCAATCAGCACTGTCCTACTTACACACTGCAGCCCCGCTCAGCCCTGCAAGGCTAACAGATTACACTTCACACAGCTGAAGACCGGATATCATACAACAGTCACTTAGATAGCTTCTTCACACTCATACACACTAACCTGCACCAAGACCTTGTGCAGGGTGAGAGATCACTGTGATGTGTGTGTGTGAGAGAGAGGCCTCTAGTTTTACATCAGTATCAAGTTTGTGTGTCTCTGCTAGAGTCCAGGGAGTTTTTTGGAGACTAGGACTAAGTGACAAGTTGCTGCCTAATGACGCGTTCACTCTGATCCTGGCTGGGACCTGACAGAGGCTGATGTGCCGCCAGCTGCTCAAAGTGGAAGAGTGGATCCATAACTGCAGCTGACTGCACCTTCAGTTAACAATTTTTACACCCTTAACCTGCAGGAAGAAGGACTGACGTGGATTAAAATGCATGTGTTAGTTTTATTCAATTTTGGTTGCTTAGGTAACAGGTTGCTTTACCACCACGCTCATGACTGAAGTACAGCGGGCACCAGGAAACACAAGGGCAGCAGCTGTGCTCAGATAATCAGATTTTCTTTTCCTAGCTGGGTGAAGCTGCACAGAAGAATGTGAGTCATAATTATATTCAGGGTGAATTCAGGAAACGTGGTTCAGTGCTGCCTTTATTTCCTATGACAGGAAAGCAGTGATGGTGTCCTATAAGTGGACTGACAAGCAACCCAGATCATCATCTACATCCTAGTCAAAGATATATATTTTTTAAACAATTTGTTATATCCATAAATGAACTGTTCTTAAAATGACCTTTGCATGAAGTTCATCCCTGTGTGAAACGCTTTGTAAAGCAGACTCAATTAAAAAAACACAACAACAAACAAAAAAAAGGTAAATTGACTGATTCTTATGTCACACTTTTCTACTCTCCTGGAGCACTTTATACAACACCCACATTCACAGAAGCACTTTCATTTCAGTGCTTCCTATCTAACATTCACAAACTGATGGATGCTTGAGAGACCCTGCAACTTGTAGCCAGGGATCGAACCATTAACCTTGTGATCAGTAGATGACCTGCTCTACCTCCTGAGCTACAGACACCCCAGGATCATACACTATATTAGTTATTGCTGTATTGCCAAGATGAAATAATTTGACTACAGCCATGTGAGCAGTGCACAGGAGGAGCGCTCTGACCTTTACACAGCCGTTTCACACTGTGACTCATGGGGCAAATCTGGGTTAAATACCGGGGTTCTGCTTCACTACTTCTTTCCTCACCTGACCTCATGATGTTTTCCACTGAAGTCATGTGAGTTGGAAAAGACATAGGAGGATATTTTTTGCACTATTTGACCAAGACCAGTATCATCATATTATCATGTTTTTTCAATATTTTTTTCAAGTATTCCATAATATCCATGTCAAAACTTTCAGTTTCACTGTATTGATTACAAAATTATTCCTGCAGTGATTTGTGTTCCTGTTGTCTTTAGACCCGTATCTAACTTTAGTTTTTCTTTATAATATCATACAGGACATTAATGCCCAGCAGTGACTTGTTATCAGGACTCTATGGCTGCCAGTCTGTCCACAGCCTCTCCAGATAACATGAGATTAGTGGCACAACATTCATACCAGACCAATAACGAGATGACGATACACCAACTGATGGTGTGACACCTCACAAACAAGAGAGCGCACACTGGCACTGTGTTATTGGCTCATTTGGCTGCTATAGTATCATTGTAGGGTCTTTACCTTACATTAAAGCACCTTGAGGCACCTATTGTTGTGATTTGGTGCTATATAAAAAAAAAAACAACTGAATTGAACTGCTGTCAAACTAGAGGCCAGAGGGAGAAAGAACGAGTGTAAGGAAGAAAGTGTCTGGGACTCTCCTAACTGGAACTGGTAGATTTTTACAGATTTCCAATCCTCCCATCAGCCATTTAACCTGCTCATAGATAATGCTGACTGTTGGGCCTTGTTGCTGCACTCTGTTATGGGAGGCAGCTAACTAAGCCACAATGCTTCCATCTGCTGTCACATTCTGTAGTCGTACCAAAACAGAAGACACACTACAGGGCTGATGTGGAGATCCCCTGAATATTAACCAAGCGGATGGCCTCCAGCCATTATTACACTTTTAGCTTCTTTGTCATACAAGCAGGAAGATTTATTCTGATCTGTATCAGCCATGAAACAAATTCAGCAGCAGCAGATGGTCAGATGGCTGCTACCCTCAGCATCTGAGTGTGTCTCACTCATCACAATAAGCTTTTTTAACTCTCTGTCAACATGTTGACCTCTTTGTCTTGCTGCCTGCAGATCGGTTGCATTGCAGTCGGGGCTGTGCTGTCAGTCATACTGCAGCTTCCTGTTAATTCATAGTTTTGGAAAGCCTATCAAGTCCACAATGCTCTACACCCTGCTAAGCACTGTCCTGGCAGAACACACACACACACACACACACACACACACACACACACACACACACACACACACACACACACACACACACACACACACACACACACACACACACACACACACACACACACACACACACACACACACACACACTTGTATCTACCTTCACATACACATACAAACACACACCCACACACATAATGTTACACATAGCCATAACACTGTCATTGGTCTTAGAAATATGGCAAGGCAATATTTTTGTTTGCTGTCTATCATATTCCATAACTGAAGCTTGAGGCCCACACACCTGGGGCCCAGCCCCAGCAGTCCCTTGTGCAATCATTCATAGCTTTAACATCCTGGGAGAAGGAAACACTTCACGGATTCTCTCCTTTATCCACAACTGATGACAAAGTTGGAACAAAAGAACTCCTGCAGTGTCACACTCAGTGTCCAATGTTCTGAGGGACTAAAGTCTCAAAGTATCCCCAGGACCCACACAGGCTTCCGTTCACACTGTGCTCCCCTCGTGCAGCCTGTGGAGCATGTCAGTAGTTCAAAGTTGGGGCTACGAGGGTCCGCAGTGGTGGCTAGCTGTTGTTTTCAGCCGTCATGTACTTAAGGGCGGCAAAACCGTACCGCCGCGACATGTTCTGTTGGAACTCCTCCTTCAGGGTCTTCAGGCAGACCCGGTACTGCTTATTGGAGCGGAACTTGGTGATGTCAAAGCTGGGTGCATGAGGCATATGGATCATGAAAGCATTGGGCAGAACCACAAATTCATACTCCTGTGGAGAGAAAAGAACAAACTTTCAGTCTGAATTCCTCAGGAATCACCGTTCATACCTGAGTACATCTGATCTGGTAACATGTAACTGCATGTGCCACATTTCTCTTCAGCTGGTTTCTAAGAGGAGGCTGAGCAGGTCATGCATAAGAAGCTAGGATTCTCAATCGAACTGAACCGAAGTGCACAGTTAACAGAATTACTATTCTCATATTTTCAACAATGAGCAACACCTGTCACAGGACACACACAGACATTACATATAGTGAGAATAAAAATTTATAAACACAAAATTGTTTCTATGACTTTTAGAAGTTGCATTTTTATGCTCCAAAAAAGGATGTTTACATAAAGTCCTCTACTTCAGTCAGACCTGACCTATGACCTCTTAAAATTAAAATCCAGTCATAATGAGTTGCATGCTGCCTTCTTCTTCAGCTAAAAGAGAACAGAACTTGTCACTGTAAAGCCATACAACCCGTCCAATCATTTGACCGACTGAGCTTTTGAGCTTTCTTTATCCTTATATCCTCATATCCTCAAAATACAAAAATAAATGTGGTTAAATTACACAGTGGAAATAAAAATTATCATAAGTTAAGTTATCCTAACATGAAAAAAGTGGAATGTAGTGGAAAAGGATTTCATCATTTGAAAATATTCTGTATCACATTATAAAATAAACTTAAATGAGAAATTTAAACGTTTTCCATCCATCCATAGACTGCTGCTAGTCCGGGTCACAGAGGCAGTCTTCTTAGCAAAGATGCCTAGACCGCCCTCTCCCCAACTACTGAAAAATTTCCTTGTTTAACTACCTTCCTGACCTCATGCCCAGGGATAGACCAGTCATCCCTTTTCCCCCACAATTTTCCTCTTCAATGAAAAGGATGTCAGTGGGCTCAAAGAGATCCTCCTAATAAGTCAGTTGGTAAATTGACTGATAGATTTTTCTAATACTCGGAATGCTTGAAGTGCTTTTTTCAATATCTTAGCATCTAACATTGTTACACACACTCGCACTCTGATGGGGAGCAACGTGGGCTTCAGTATCTTGCTTTGATATGCAGACTTGAGGGAGTGAACCCCCAACCTTTCAAATGGTAGACAACCAGCTCTACCCCTCACTCCACAGCCACACCACATTCAATTCAATTCAATTTTATTTATATAGCGCCAAATCACAACAGAAGTCGCCTCAAGGCGCTTTATATTACATTCCTACTCAGTTGTATATAGTATTTGTATTTCTATTTTATTCTATTGTATATATTATTCTATTGTACATAGTATTTTATTTTATTTTATTTTATTTTATTGCATTCCAGTGTTTTCTAATTTCTGCTACATAACTTTGCACTTTTGCTGTAACAAAACAAATTTCCCACCTGTGGGACTAATAAAGGCCATCTTATCTTATGTTATCATTCCTTCCACCACCTGACTATATCCTCAGTTGAAGTCAGCAGCTCTCCATCATCGCTGCATACAGGTGAGCTGGAAGATGCTTCTCTATTCTGAGTCACTTGACAGTCTGTCAGCACTGCCTTGACGTCAGTTGAAAGTCTTGTTCCATAGCCTCACCAAACTCCTTCCATTCCCAGGTTTGCCACCAGTCGGTGATGAGTTGTGCTGATCAGCTATGCTTCTACCTTTGCTCAAGGTCCAAAACACCAGTTTGAACGATTCTTTTAACTGCTGAGGAGAGCAACTGCTGACTTTTCTCAGAGGAATGTTGTCCTGGTCTTATCTGATAGAAGGTTCTAGCTGCTCAACAGTCCTGAGGCTCCAGATGTTCTAAGCTGGCGAATGGTGTGGAGGCATGGACTCTTCTGCTATGAAGCCGTGCTGCTGGAATAGATGCAATATGCAGTTTAGCATCGTCCTGCTAAACTATGAAAAAGACATCTGCGTGGAGCAGATGTTGCTCTAAAATCTGTATATACCTTTCAGCACTGATGGAGCCTTTCCAGATGTGTCAGCTGCCAGTTCCATAGGCTCTGATGCCCCCAGTAGTATCAAATATACAGGCATTTGAACTGAGCACTGATAAGCAGTCAGATCATCCCTGTCCTCTTTAGTCCAGAGGACACAGCGTTCATGTTTTCCAAAAAACATTTTGATTTCGATTTCTCTGACCTCAGATCAGTTTTTCACTTTGAGCTTTGGTCCAGCGGAGACAGCAGTGTTTGTGGATCAATGTTACAGATGCTTCTTCTCTGCATGATGGAGCTTTAACCTGCACGTACGGACGGCACACTGAGCTGTGTTCACACACAGTGATTTGTGAAGTGTTGCTGAGCCTGTTCACTGATTTCATCACAGACTCACGCCTGTTCTGCAGCGCTGCCCGAGCCATGAACATCACAGCCATCCATTACTTATTTTTGGCCTTGTCCCTTGCACACAAAGACTTATCCAGATTATCTCAGTCTGTTGATGATGTCATGTACTGTAGACAATTAGATGTTCAGTCTTCACAGTTTAGGAACATTACTATGTTATTGTAGGAACTTTATCTTACAGTATAGAGAGCCTTGAGGTGACCGTTGCTGTGATTTGGCACTACATGAATGAAACTGAACTGAATTAAGCTAGTTGCAAAATTTCTAGATACATTTTTCTTCCCGTATTTGCTTCTGAGAAACTCTTTTTATATCCACTCATGTTACTGACCTGTTGCTAATAAGCCTACTGTATGTTCGTCCAGTTGTGAGTTTAAACAACCGATATGTTATTATATGACTTAAAGAGATTCATAAATCACTGGATTCTGTTTGTATTTACATTTTACAAAGTCCCAATTTTGGGAGTAACTGAGGTTGACAGTGGGAGCACTGAGCTACCTGTGCATCCAGCTCCATAATGTGAGCCACCTTGTTCCAGCCAAAGCCCACAAAGCGGCGGTCATACTCAGGACTGTCCCTCCTCACCATAACATAGGGCTCAAAGTCAGCCTCCCACTGCACTCTGTAGGGAGTGGTGGCTGTCCGCCATTTGGCAAAGTTAGTTGGTGCATGGCCTTTAGTCCACACATGATATCTGTAAGGAGAAAAAAGGAAAGTAGTTTACCAGAGCAGAAATGTACTCTACAGTTTCTAAAATATTAGGTGGTACTTTGGACACAGGGACGCAAAAAGCTCTTTCTCTAGCATAGATGTGAAAATTTAGTCTTTTTTTTTTTTTATAGAGTATTAACCCACTCTTCAGACCAAATAATATTTGATGGCAGTACAGTTATCTCCATATATGTGAGTGCCATAAGAACACAAGATAAAAGAAGTATTACAGACTGCAAACTCAAGGTGGGTGAAGCAAAGTGAATATGACTCAAAGAGCCTTGGGCACCCATGGAGACTGCACACAGGAGAAGCCATGTAGAGTTTTTACCAGTATAGTGTTGCATCTGTACTCTCACTAAACATAGGCATATAATTATCTCCATTTCTGAGATGAAATTAAATTTTCATTAATTTATGTCAAAGTATTTTGTGAAACCAGCTTCTTATCCTTCTGTTCCAGATGTAAAGCAGCAGGTTTGATTCTGGATTCCTGGTTTTACTGGATGTCATGTGTGCCTCATTGCAGCTTTCTGCTAGTGCCACTCATTTTTAACTGAGATGCCTGCATGTCTGCACTGAGCACCCCTGGTCCGCCTTCCCTTCAGAGTAGTGATGTTCAGACTGCTCTCGTCCTCTGAGTCCACTGACAGAACGTATCTGCGAATCTACTATTTTTTTCTGGTTCACATACCTTCTACGACAAACAGGGACAAACATGTCTAACCTGAAGGTGAAGAGTGTGCCCATGTCCAGCTGAGACAGCAGCTCGGCTTTAGATTTCGGGTATGACAGTCGATACCGAAGTGTCTCAAAGGCGGGAACCACTAGAGCTTTCTTGGTGTTGGCCATGTCCAGCTGCACCACAGACTTCCTGCACATACACGGTAAGTGATTGTTCACAGTGTCAATGAGGAATGAGATCAACATTTAGAGCTGTCCTTTGGTTTTTACCTGATCATCTTACCTGAGATACTCATAGAGGCTGTACATAGGCAAGAAGTCAATGTCTGATAGGAACATGTAGGGTGTGTTGACGTGTCGCATGGCCACATTTCGTAACAAGTTGACTGGGTAGAACTGACCCTCCTTGTAGACAATGTGGTAACCGACATTCCCCCGACTCATCAGCACCTCAGAGCCCTGAGCATAGCGGAGGAACTGCTGGGCTTCAGCATCTGACAAATACAGGGCGAGGCTGATGGGGCCTTCCCAGTGCTTACAGATCGCCTCCAACATCTGGAGCCTTTAAGACCAGATTACAGGCATAGATGACATACCCTTAAATAACTTTTTTTATATATATATATATATATATATATATATATATATATATATATATATATATATATATATATATATACACACACACACACACACACACACACACACACACACACACATGCATCACGACTGGAGTATTAGCTTTTTCAGCCAATGACAAAACATCTGCTGTCCTTTCATATTAGAGAAAACAGCAGGAGATCTTGCAATGAAAGACAACTACTGGATTGCAATATTTGAAATGTTAAAAGGGAAGTCTGCTTGCTAGCTGTGGGCAGTTCTTGTTCTGTTTTGTTCACAATGATTATTCTGAACTGATGTTAGAATAAAAACATGAAAAGTCAATAAAATAATTAAGAAGTTTCTTTTAAACCACATATTTCTGTCACTGGCAACCACATGTTGCTTGGGAAAAATGAGTATACCCTGAGTAGTTGAGAGTGGTGGCTGGAAGTTGCAGGTACTCACTGTGAAATTGATTGGTGAAGCCCAAGTGAGGCAGGCCTAGAGGCTGTCAGTGGTAATTAGGGTAATTAGGGAAAAATGTGTATTTCCTGACTAACTGGTGAGTAGTTGCAAGAGGCTGCTTGCTGTAGCAAAGTGAAATTGATTGCAAAGGTGCATAGAGCACTGAACCAAAAACCTCCTTCTATTTGCTTTGGTTGCAAACAGATTTCTGTGTTTGCCCATAGATAGTATGGAAAACACTGACTGGTCTGCAGAGTCTAAGCAGTAGCGAAACTTTTAAAACTGCAGTGCACACCAGAAATGGAGATCATTCCCCTTTAAACTAAAAGCTGAACTTTTTGAAATGTGTTGGTTTCCGTGGTGAGGCACAACTTTAACTCTGAAGGCAGATGTTTGGTTTGACTTGCACTTTTCCAAGTTACGTTACCATTCGGTGGTTAGCTTTTAAGTGTCGGCAGACAATTCGATTCAATTTTATTAACAAAGCGCCAAATCACAACAACAGTTGCTTCAATGCCCTTCAAGACCCTAAAATAATACAGACTGCCATTTTCCATGCAAACCATTACTAACTATTGCAATCTACTAGCGGCCAAAGCAATCACAAGGATGTTTTCAGTGCAGCATCGTCTTTGCAGCAACCTCCAGCAACCACTCAGCAGCCATCAGGAAATATTTTCCTCTAGTGACCAGATGTTGCCAGGGATTCACAGGCTGGTTTTGATTTTGATAGTAAGTAAGTAAAGAATTTTGATGCTTCATCCACTACATGTATGTTATACAGTCAGTTGTTGATTATTCATTTCAACTATGTTGGTGTATTGTCTAGTTTGCTACCAGTCAATATTTTAGCAAGCATTCCCCATCATGAAGATTATGTGAAAATAAACCTTTTTAATGCTACTATATCGCGTTGATCCAGATTAATGCTGAATAAGAGGAAAAGAGATGAACCGATCCCACTTTCGGATGTTAATCAAGGACACTTTTAGACTCCAAAATTATTAACCTAGAAGCTCAAAAGTTCTGGGGGTAGTAATTTTTACTGACTGTTAAATACCTTTCCCTGGTGTATGATTTTAAAAACATGAAACTGCAGAGTACAGGCTGAATGGCTAACCTTTAAACACTTCAGGTAGGCTTGGGTATTTAGCAGTATGACAAAAGCTGCAAACTGAAAAAGAGCTGTTATTGGAAGTACGTTTGCTTCTGTTTTTTAAGTATCTTAGTATTCTTTAGTAGTGCAGGACTATATATAAACCATTAGCCTTTAAGGAAGACATTGGTAAATGATGATTGCAGCCAAGCTCCAGTACGTATCTGAATTCAACTAGAGTTGTCCCAAAAGCCTAAAGGGACCTAGATTCTTAAGCTCAAGCTTCAGCCTTACTGAGGCAAACCATTGTTAACTCTATAATAGGATGTTACTTATCAAAAGGCTTCTGAAGAGATGTAGATATATTTCTCCACCTCTGTCATACGTAAGAGGTTTGTTCCTTTGATCTTTATCAATAAACAGATTCACCAACACAGCTGTTGATTGTGTTTTTTTTTCTAACCAGGAGCAGCTCTAATATGTTTTTTCTTAACATTTTCAATGTTCTAAAACCTCTGGAAGCCTTCCACTTCATTGTTCTGCCCACTTTGAACTAAACACACCTGTGTAGCTTCTGTAAGTGTGGGTGTAAACCAGCACCTGTCCATAGAGAGCTGGGCGACGAGAGTGACATCTGTGTTGTCAGAGCTGGGTTTATACTCATAGTGCAGGAAGTAGAGGTGTGTTCGATGGACAGTGAATCGCTCTCGACGAAACTCATAGCACGGATCATCTTCATCCAGCTCTGACAGTGTCTTCTGGAGCTGCAGATAGAGAAAGATAGGAAGAATAAGACATTTTATAGACCAGAGAGACAGAATCTCAACAAAAAAACTAGACAAAACATGCATGTCACTGAGTGAAATAAGTATTTGATCACCAAGCAAAACATGTCTCAGTACTTGATGGGGAAACCCTTTTTGCTGGTAAAACATTTCTCGTAGTTTGCACACATCTCAGGAGGGATTTTGTGTTACCAATGGTAGTCTTGGTCGCTGTGAGCTGCATTCAGCTGCCTTCAGATGATTAACAAGCTCCTATGTAGTTCTGGACTGATCCACCACCTCACTTTTAACCATCCTCACCCTACAAGGCAAGATCTTGCAAGGGGCTGTGGCTGCAAGGTGTTTGGTATCTATGGGAATGGTAATCCCTGAACCATATGGTGGACAGAGGTGAAAGGAGCAATCAAGCTGAAGGAGGAGTCCTATCAGGGTTGGTTAATTCAATTCAATTTTATTTATACTGTGCCAAATCACAATAACAAGGCGCTTTGAATTGTAAGGTAAAGACCCTACAATAATAAAGAGAAAACCCCAACAGTCATATGATGAGAGTGGGAAGGAAAAACCTGGCATAACCGGGCTCAGGGAGGTTGACACAGTACTATGAGGCCTGATTATTCAAGACAGGGAGCCAATGAAGAGATGCCAGTATAGGAGAAATATGCTCTCTCTGTTTATTCACCGTCAGTACTCTTGCTGCAGCATTTTGGATTAACTGAAGGGAGTTTTTAAGACAACTTATAATAACAAATTACAATAATTCAGTCTAAAATTAATAAATGAATAAACTAGTGTGTCAGTGTCACATGATTTTAGAGATCTTGCACAAATGAAAGAAAGTAGTCCCACATATTTGTATGTGCATTGAAGGACATATCCTGATCAAAAACGATGCAAAGTTTCCTTTCAGTGTTACTGAAGGCCAAGGTAATTACAACACTTGTCAAAGGGCAAGTGTTGTACTACAAAGCAAACAGGGATGACAGACTAAGGTTGGTGTTCCCACAGCAGCAGCGGGAGCAAGTTTTAAGATTGGGGCATATTATTCTGTTGGTGGGGCATCTGGGAACTAAGAAGACAAGGGACCGAATTGCCAGCAGGTATGGCCAGGTATGAACAGAGATGTTGAGGAGTTTTGCCAATCTTGCTCAATCTGTCAGCTGGCTGGTGATAAAAATGTTCCAAAATTTCCTTTAAAGCCTTTACCTGTTATTGATGTTCCATTCAGTCGCATTACAATGGATATAGTGTGGCCGCTAGAGTGAACCCAGGCAGATGATCGCTATATATTAGTGGTTTGTGACTACAGTACCAGACATCCAGAAGCATTTCCCCTTAGGGAAATTACAGCTAAACAGATAGCTTATGCTCTGTTGCAGGTTTTTTCCCAGGTGGATACTCCATCTGAGATTTTGACGGATGATGGTTTTGAGTTTCTTTTGCATACCCTGATGTAGGTGTATAAGCTTTTCGGTATTAGCAGTATTTGGACCCCCAATAAGATGACTTGGTGGAGAGATACAATTGAACTCCGGAAGCAATGTTGAAGAATTTCATCTGAGCTAATGCTAAAGTTTGGGACATGTGGCTTCCTGATTGCCTGTTCGCTTATAGGCAAGTGCCTCAAGCACCAACCGGCTTTTCACCTTTTTCACCAGCTCCTTTATAGCAGGCAGGTGAGAGGACCATTGGATGTTCTGCAGGAATCCTGAGTGAGGCCGAAGAAAGAGGTGACGATCGTGTTGGACTATGTTCTTCAGATGAGAGAGAAAATGGAGCAAAACACCAAATTGGTGAAGAGGCATATGCAGAGTACTGTTACAACAGGGCCGCAAGGGAGAGCTCGTTCAGCCAAGGACAGCAGGTACTCTTATTACTTCCTACTGCTGAAAACAAATTGTTGGCTAAATGGCAAGGTGCTATGCTAAGAAAGCCGAGTTCAACAACTTATGAGATCCAGATGCCAGAGAGAAGAAATCCAAAACAAACATTTCACATCAATAAAGCAGGGGTGGGCAACTCCAGGCCTCGAGGGCCGGTGTCCTGCAGGTTTTAGATATCACCCTGGGTCAACACACCTGAATCAAATAATTAGTTCATTAGCAGCCCTCTGGAGAACTACAACACATGTTGAGGAGGTAATTTAGCCATTTAAATCAGCTCTGTTGGATCAAGGAAACATCTAAAACCTGCAGGACACCGGCCCTTGAGGCCTGGAGTTGCCCACCACCTGAGCTAAAGGAATGGAAAACCCAGAATAATCCAATCCAGCAGCAGTTGTTGGTGCAAACTGTGGCTGAGGATGATATCAATGAGGAATTTATGCCTGTTGGGCTTAACTCTGCCTCTCTTGACCTCTCCCATCTCTCTGTAACTCAGCAGGAGGAATTGCATGCCAAGAAAAGTTTCACGATCTCCACCAATCCATGAATTAATTTGTTTTCAACTGACAGCATGGCAAGAGCATTTAACCTCTGCTGCACCATGGTGTTGCATGTGAAGGTCTTAATTCTTTTCCACTTTATAATCACTTCTGCTGAATCAAGCAGAAGCTTTTCAATTTTTAGCAGTGACACTCTTTCAGATAAGGCATCCTGAAGGTTGTTCTCAATTAACTCGAGCAGAAACAGAGTATTTCCTGTGTGCAACTCAAAGAGACTGTACAGTGACTTCATCCTAATTTTGATCGCTCCTTCAAGTGTGACACTGGGAAATGATGTGACAAACTTCCTTCAGAGAATACAGTCCGTTATTCTCTGGAGGAAGTCGGCCGGAATAAGGTGACCACTTTTGATAAATGTCTCATGTACCTGCACGACACATTAAGTCATGGTATTCTTTCTCTCTCAGTCAGCCCATTCTCTCTGAAGCTGTGTGTTTGACTGGATGGTCATGGCCATTTATACATATTGCTTTTTGAGGATATACATAATATTAAACTCTGGTGTCAGCACAGAAAAACTGTAGAACCAGTAAAAATGAAGATGCATGCATGAATGCAAATAAACCTGCAAAAGTAAAAAAATACTTCCAAATCAGAGAGTCCTGTTGAGTGTTAAAGTGCCCACTCCTATATATATATATCTATATCTATATATATATATATATATATATATATATATATATATATATATATATATATATATATATATATATATATATATATATATATATATATATATATATATATATATATATATATATATATATATATATATATATATATATATATATATATATATATATATATATATATATATATATATATATATATATATATATATATATATATATATATATATATATATATATATATATATATATATATATATATATATATATATATATATATATATATATATATATATATATATATATATATATATATATATATATATATATATATATATATATATATATATATATATATATATATATATATATATATATATATATATATATATATAAAAACTATTGCATCATCATAGGTTTGCACAATGAATTTATTGCGAGTCTAAAAGTCATTTTGTCCCTAACCTAAAAGAATGTAATTTCATGTGCTAAAAAGTTTCTGCATGTTATGATTCTAGCAAGAACATACCTGTTGTCTGCTCTTTGCTGACTGTGAAGGTCAGTGGCACTTTTGCGTCAATCTGAGCCACTGACTTTGATCATTAGCATTATTACCGACATGTGAACATAGTATATTTCACACTGTTTGTGTGTTGGGGATACAAGTTTCACCTGGGGGATGTTCTTCGTACCTCGCTTACTACATCCAAGATCAAATGACACATCCAAGATCAAATCATCGCGCTAACCGTGAGCTCGCTAATCCGGTTGTCCGAACGCACCTGTTGTTGACGATTAGTATAGCTGGATGAAGTAATCTGAGATCACTGGGTGGCTTAAAAGGGGCTACGCATCGATAGTAGAAACATTGATCGGCAACCCTGTGATTGGTCGGCGAAGATGTCGAAGGAGCGCGCGCAGTATCTCACGGCAGCAGACCAAGAACTCTTGATTGAGGGATATCAGGAGTTTCAGAGTTTAATTAAAACGCAGGGGAACACTGCAAAGGCTGCAAAAGCAAGGAGAGAGGGCTGGCAGAAAGTTGCTGACAAATTAAACTCCTAAGTGATCCATGATATTACATTATATCATGTGATATTATTTCATTCCACATTATATTATATTACATCATATCCTCTTTCACATTAGAGCCACAACAGGACCCACTAGAACATGGGAAAAAGTAAAAGTGAAATATAAGAATATTCTACAGAATGGTAATATTTATCACTTATATTGCTTTTAGTCTATGACAAGAGACCCTGGAATAATCTGTTTGTTTATAACAGCAACCAAGAAAAGGGCAGAGCAAATAAAGACAGGTGGTGGTCCTGCACCCCCTCGTCACACCCCTTTTTGTACTGTGACATTTATTGACATTGTGGGTTTTTATGTGTGTAGTTTGAATAACACTCCATCACTTTTACCTGTTCCCATGCAAGGGGTGACTGAAGCATGCACAGTAAGTCGGGAGTAAGTATATACAGTACAGTAAGTATATATATATATATATATATAGAGAGAGAGAGAGAGAGAGAGAGAGAGAGAGAGAGAGAAGAAAGTAAATAATAACCTCACGGGAGAATCGATATCTCTCTATGAGCACACCGTCGCGCCGAGCTAAAGGATCCCGTCTATCCCGCAATATACGCTAAATTCTGTAAACTCTCCTTATCAATCTTGCACCTTCCTTGCTCGCGTACAAACGGACAGGACATGGCTGCGACAGACTTCCCAAATCCACCTTCGCTTTTTAGCCGTGGTCTCTCATCTTGATTGCACGTAGTAATTTACTATTACTACTCTAAAATATGAATTACATCTGACATGATCTACTACATGTAATAGAATGATTAATAGTACATTTCCCTTTTTTTCGGAAATGACCTGTATGTATCTGTATGAAATCAATAAAAGAATCAAATACATTATCTTTAGTTACATTGATAATATTTATTTATGGTAAAACAGTGGCGAAATATCGCTCTTGCTTTCATATAACTGCAGCGGACATACCTGAGAGGCCGCGATCTAATCCTGTTTACATAAAGTAAACCTGCTCCCGAGCAGGCTTACTTTTACGGCTCTGTTGCTATGACAGCAAGCCCCAGATGAGCTTCGGAGAACCGAACGATCCAAGATCACGCCAAATCGTCAACATTCAAATCCGGCTAACTTGCTTAGCGAGGTACGAAGAACAGGCCCCTGGTCGGAGTTTTGTTTAAGTAAATGTTTATCACTATTGACAGTAGAGGGCAGCAGGGTGCTTACTGTGGGACTGTTATGGCAAGACACACCTCTGTTCATTCTCCTATTCTACAGATTAGTAATGGCTCCAAAAGCACAGAAACTCATTAATGAACACTGAAGTTTATCCTCTGTGACTCCAGGATATGTTTACAATGTCCAATATGTAACACTGTAACTTACTTGAGCTCCTCTGGCTAAAATAAAAATTGCACAGATATGCTACAAGCACAGGTAATGTCTTTTAACACAGAATCATTGTCATGGTCGTGGATCATCTTGACCCAGCATTCTTAGTTTTTCTTGTGTTTTTGTATTTTGTTAGTTCATTATTTATTCCATGTTCCTAGGTTGTTCAGTTTAGTTTATTGGATTCCCACTTGTGTCTCTGCCCTCTGTGTCTTTGTTTATATCGTGGTGTGAGTTCTTGTGCCGTGGTTCCTTGTGTTTTATTCTGGGGTTTTTTCCCCATGTTTCCCCAGCGTGTCATGTCTGTGCTATCCCTCGTGTTCCCTCGCTCCCTCGTCTGCCTCTCCTCCACTCCCACATCATGTTTCCTGTTTTATAGTGAAAGTCTCGCGTTTTCATGTTTATTCTGTTCAGTCCAGTCGCCCACCTTGTGTCTTCTCACTTCCTTGTTATCCCTCTGTGTATTTAGGTCAGTGTCTCTCTCAGTCCTCTGTCGCATCCTCCCTCATGGCTGTGTGTCTCTCCCTGTGTTTCCCCATGAGTTCATATTCTTAGATTTTCCCAGTTTAGTTTTGTGTCCCTCCCTCTGTTCTCAGCAATAAAACTGTATTCATTCATTTTGAATTCATGTTTTTGCTTAAGTGGGTTTGCATTTGAGTCCAATTTGTGGTTCACGACAATCCTGCTCTCTTAAAATGTAAAGATCAGATCACTTAGTTTTAGATTTTCTGTTCAGTGTTTGTGTGTTAATTATACTTGTAGAATGTACAAAGCAGGTACGAAGTTATTCAGAACCCCCCCCCCCCCAAAAAAACCCTCCCAAAACATTTGAATACTTTCAGTAGCCAGCTTGACTGGGAACACATAAAGCATAAAAGTAATACGAGTCATGTCAATAAAAATTTTAGGAAGTACAATATATATGGATATAGGTTTCTTCCTTCCTTCCCTTACCATCAACAGATAACTATCCCTCCCTGAGCCTGCTTCTGCTAGATGTGTCCTCCTGTTAAAGGGCTAAGGATAGGAATTCATAGAACCTGGCGCACACCTCAGAAGCAGTAAAGGCATCATGAGTGTAGGTGATGCAAAATGTCCATGTGCAACCACTACAAAAATTTGAACAAAATATCCTCAACGGTAACTTTCATCTACATGTCTGACTAGCCAGCATACCCTGAACCTACCATGTCAGGTATTAATTTAATATACTGGGCATAGAAGGTACATCAGGAGATGTGGAAACTCAACATGTATGTTGTCAATACTAAGTCAAGAGTCAAGAGAATTTCTGCCTTATGTTCCAATTTATAAGAAATTTACTGTTTGTTTGCTACAAATGTAACTTGTTTCTAACTAACTAACTGACAGCAGTTTGAATCCCACAGTGGTTCAGCACCATCTCAAATAACTTCACTACACTGACAACAGAAACAGAAGTACAGGTGCAGTTCCACATACATTCTCACTGTTGTGGTCAGCCTCACTGGGACAGCCGAACAGCTCTCGTCGCAGAAGGTTGCCATCGTACTCCAGAAAGGTAAGATAGAGATTCCGAAAGAATTCCACATGCTTGTTCTTTACTCGCAACTTCTTTGGAGAGTTCCAGTGGATCACCTGTTGAGGAGAACCACAGACTGAGAGCAGTGAAGACGCTTCTGGTACCACCATGTTCGAAAGAATCAGAGCAATAAACCAACTTCATTCCAACAAAACATTTACACTGCGCTTTGCCAAGAGTTGAGAACAAAGTTACTACTTGTTGTTAACACTTGTCCGTTATTTGGCTCAATACCTGGCAAAAATAATGAGAGAGCAGTGAAGAAAAGCCTCATTATACCGTTTCCTAAGATGTGAAATTACTTCACTCAGTGCTTTAGACAAAGGTGCCATTTCACCAACTGCACTTTTTATGCAGATTGATATAAATACGTTGCAGCAATGCCATGCAAGATGCTCGTTTGTCACTGTCAGCAACTCAATGTTTTGGCCAAGAACACTTTGTGGACATAGAATGAACTGCCAACCGTGCGAGGAGCACATGCAGCATTATCCAATGCCAGAAGATGCATTATAGAAGAAAACACAAGAAAGAATCCACAAAACTGCCAAAACATGTATGAGGCTATTTACGGCGTGGCTTCACTTTTGATTGAGCTTTTCCTAAAACTGATTCAGCAGTGTTTCTTAATGTCTTTGTTTAACGGTCTCAAAAGCGCTGCGCTAGTGTGGAAAGTTAAAGACGCCCAGTTATTTTCTATTATAGTCTACCTTGACCTGCATGACTGAAAACCTACACAGACCAGTGTGGATGGTAAGCACAGTAATAGCTACATGCTGGTGTTATTTTGGATGTGAGTTTAGAGGAGCAGTAAATCTAAAGAGCATGGTTAATGGCACTAACAACCAACATTACAGTTTGTTTTGAATGCATTTTTTAATAGTACTCATATGCAGGGTTTGACATGTGTAGTTATTTGAAAACAGGAAAGTAAAATAAAGTGGGGAACACCTCCGAGCAAGTTCATATCTGTCTTGATAAATGCATAACGGGGTTATCAAGATCTCACCTTTAGGTCGGACACATCTTTGTAGCACTTTTCGGAACGGGTGTGGTCAGACAGCTGGACGTTCCAGAAGCAAGGCAGCTGGTGAACCAGGAACGGGTTTTGTTTGATCACTGCGTTAAAGATATCCTGCAGACACAAAATCATATAAGATATGATATCCCCACACAGAAAAACACATATTTAGGTTTTTCCATTCTTCAATCTGGGAAAAAGAGATATGTCTTGCTGAATGTTTTAAATGTGGTACAAATGCTTACTTAAAGACCTAAGTTGGAATCTGCTCTGTGAGTATTTTTCTGTGTTTAATTGATCTATTTAGATTTTTTACACACATGAATCATTTTATCATCATCATCACCAACAGGAGAGGTGGGAGGGATTACTACCTGCCTCCTGGTTTTATCTTTAATAAAAAGCAAGTGTAAAAGATATTCTGGAATCTTACTGGTCTGGCCCAGTTTCATAGTTCTGACTCAGCCACCATCTTGTTAAGCGTGCTGTATGTATGCAGATGTTCATCCTTATACAGTCCATTTATACGTACACTCACTCTCATAAAGCGAAAAACTTCAAATTGCTTTGAGGAAATGAAGTCTGGTTACATCTGACAGACTTTTCTTTAACTTGGAGATTTTTGAAGACTCACAAAGCAAAAGTCTAAGTGGCAGCTTTAGCTTCCTAATGGGAAACATAAAAACTCTTTAACCATGTAATGAATACTACAATAAAGTGGGCTGACAGTCCATGGAAGGAAGTCATATAACAGAAGGCAGATGGAAAGCTGAAAGGAGCCTGCTCGTTTTCCAAACTGCCTACCTTGCGGGAATTTACTTAATGAAGGTTTAATTTAAATCTCATAACCATACCTCTCATCTAGACAAGCTCTGAATAACTAAATGGAAAAAGGATAACTTCACAAAGCTCTCAGTGTTTGCCCTGTGACTGTTGATGTGGAACAACTGGGACTCTCGGCCATTTGACCTAAGAACTGAAGAAGCTTCTCGGATGAGAGGTGAAACGTCTTCAAGCAACTTAAAGAAGTTCAGACGCTTTTCTTTGCAAACTCCTTTGACTACGATGACCTGGATGAATGAGAACCTTCACAGACATAACTCAGAGTATGATAACATGTCTTTGTGACCAATGGCACATAGGTATGCCCAGGTGGACTGTGAAAACTGTGTAGATCACTAACATATACATGAGAGTTCTATCATCCTGGCACAGGCACAAGACAGGACTCCAGTTATTTAGTATATTTAGTTTTGCGGAAGATCCAAACAAAGTTTCAGAGGTGGAGAAAGAGTCTTAAATTAAATTTTATTTAGCTTGTGTGTGTCAGTTACTGACAAGCCAAGAGGAGCATGGATCCGGCAGTAGCTGAAGCAAAAACTCAGGTGTGGCAGGAGCTCATTGGTATGGGCCATCAGGTCCCTGTACAACTATAGTGAAAGCTCTCGATCCAGCATTAAGTCGGACCCTTTGTTATCAATTCTGTTCCTAAATTTTATGAACAACATTTTTAGGTGAGGCAAGTGACTTTATAGGCAGTGACCTCCAGCTCCCACTGGGTGATTTGCAACCAAGTGTAAAGCAACAGAAATGAGAATTACGACCTCTAAATCTGACACTATTGTTCTCAGATGGCAAAGGGCTGCATGCAGCTAAGGGAGGATTCGCTGCCCCAAGTGGAGAAGTTTATTTTGACGTCCTATTCACTGAGCGAAGAGTGAAGCAGGTCACTGACAAGTTGAGGGAGGACATCTATAAATAGACAGCTGCCTCTGTAAGCTGGACCCAGATAAGTGTGAGAAAATGGATGACCCTTGAAGGTTAAAACTATATCTTTTGAGATACAATGTAAAGCTGGGCATACACTGTGCGATTTTTGACCCATTTTGAGCCGATCTTTCAGTTGTGCGACCGTTTTGGGGATCGGCCCGAGTTTGGCCTTAATCGTGTGTCGTGCATCGTGCAGTATACGTGGGGTAACGAGAAGCGATTAACTCCTGACGACCAGCTCCCGATCATCAGTCGTTTGGTTAAAAGAAAATCAAACCTGTTTGACATCCTCTCGGCCGTCGTGAGGGTGTCAACGCAGCCTCTCACACTGCACACGTGCAAACACAGAAATGAGAGTGAAAAGACAGAGCAACACGGCACTGCAGCGTGTGATGGAGGCACAACTTGTAGAACTTTGGCAAGCTCATCTGAGTCTTTTCGATGTGGCCTCACAAAATTATCAGGATCACAACAACCGTGAAAAGAGTTGGATGGACATTGCTGCTCAATCACAGCTGCCTGATCAATATTTTTCATTAGCAATTTAGCACAGTTGATGGTGGTGGTGTGTGTGTCTGTGTGAGTGAAAGACAGAGGGAGAGCGAGCGACAGATTTTGTGTAATAAGCTTCATGTTATGGACGCACAGTGTGAGCACTCAGGTCGCATCAGATCAGGCCGTATAGTGTGAGACCCGGCCAGAGGGGCCGATGGCGCGATATGGCAGCCTCGCTTCTGTCAGTCTGCCCCAGGGCAGCTGTGGCTACAACCGTAGCTTGCCTCCACCAGTGTGTGAAAGTGAGCGTGAATGAATAATGTCATTGTAAAGCGCTTTGGGTGCCTTGAAAAGCGCTATATAAATCCAATGCATTATTATTATTATTATTATTATCGTGACCTACGAACTTCTAACCCCTGAGAGTCAATCGTACAGTTTGAGCAGGAGCTGAATAACGTGACTGAAAAAAAATCGCACAGTGTATGCCCAGCTTAAGACTAATGTCTGATTTAGACTTTTGCAGGGAACCTTTACCATTATGTGTTCATGTTCCAGTGTTTCAACTGTGATGTCAGCCAATAAAAAAAAATAAATAAAAATGCTGGGACTTTTCTCTCCCAGGTCCCTGCTCTTTGCTGGGGCCAGTGAATTTTTTGATGTTTTTTGGGGGGAAAAACAGTAATAGTGGATAACTGACCTTCAGAACCATTTCCAAAGGGGGGGAAACCCCAACCTCTGACCCCAACAGGGCCAGAGTTGATTTTGTTTTCCAGTTACTGCTGTCACATCATTTTGTTGTCAACAAATTAAAGAGTGTCAAAAACATTTGAACAGTTCAATCGCCAATATCCAACATGTCATTAATTGTTTTTTGTAGTGTCTATAACCTTTATTGACAGCAACATTTGATACAACATACTCATACTAATTATACACAACTGAAAATCTTTTTTAATGACTTTTATTATAATGGCAGGTTTACCCACCAGTCCCGACTACCTTTTCTTGATGATTTCATTCAGTAACAGTTCAGATTTTAACTGTCACTGAATGGACAGTTGTCAAATTTAAAGGACATTTTTATATTGGTGCAGCACCATAATGCTGTGCTGTCAGTATATGAAAGCACAACAGGTTTATTTAATTATGTAAGTCCTAAAACACTACTACTTCAAATACAGCTGTTTTCCCAATTTAAATTACGCAATTGTGATGTGAGCTATGACACTGTGTGTGTGTGTGTGTGTGTGTGTGTGTGTGTGTGTGTGTGTGTGTGTGTGTGTGTGTGTGTCTTACCTGGTCTGCCAAGGAAGTGGACAGCATGCTCATTAGTTCCCTTTCTGCAGTCAGTCTCCACATCTGCTCCCATCTGAGCTTTCGCAGACGATCCAGGAGGAGCAAAATAACCCCTGTAAAGTGGACACACACATGCTCAAACACACACACACACACACACACACACACACACACACACACACACACACACACACACACACACAAGGGTACAAACAAAGATGGTAGCTTAAGAAACAGAGTGACTGGCGTCTAGCTGGCCTTCCTTAAGATCAGCTAGACGCAGTGCCAGAAGTGTTGTTTCTCATTCAGGTTTTCTCACTTTGTTTCCTTTCTTAAATTCTGTCATCTAGACTTTACTTGACACAGCTAGCATGCTAAAAGCAGGTTATAAGGTACTCACCAGTGTTAAAGCCTCTGCCCAGTGCTGGCCAGGGTCGATGGTTCTTCCACAGGTTCCCCAGATACCAGTCACTCTGGTTCTCTACCAGACCTAGAACTTGCTGACCTGTATAAAACACACACACACACACACACACACACACACACACACACACACACACACACACACACACACACACACACACACACACACACACACACACCATGACTGTTCTCACTTGTTTTTTGTTTTGTTTGTTTTTTACCTCAAACAAGCATCTTTTTATCTCCACAACCTTCATTTATTCAACTCTAACCTGCTGCACAGTGGCTGCAATGTCATTAGTAATTTTTGAGTAATGTATTCTGGGTAACTACTCCTGGTTTTCCTACTGTGTGCATTATGTAGAGACAGAGATGGAAGCTGGACGCATCAGTGGCAGACACTTTAGGGTCAAATATCTTAACATCCAGATCCAGATCCAACAGAAACCTAATCATATCATAAAACGAGCTTTTTTGTTAAACACAACAAAGTGTCAAAAACTTTATTTGCCTCATAAATTGAACCATGCTGCAATGAAAAGAAGCAAGAATTGAATTCACTCATACATTTAAAGCTTTTGAGCCACTGAACAAAAAGTATAAAGACAGCAAATGGGTGGAATTAAATATAACTGGGAGATTAAGAGAAGAGAGCAGGAGGGGAGTATGTGGGCTTTAAGGTGAGAGATTACTGAAGGAAGCTGGGCAGAGATAAAGGTTGAGGAAAGAGGCAGTAGGAGCCTGGAGAGAAGAGCATGGGTGCAGTGGTGGCAGGTTTAATGAAGGCTATAAGGAAGATTAATGAGAGCTTATTGGAGCAGGCAGCAGAGAGCAGGGCGCTCCTTTACAAAGGCTACAAAACAAAGGACACAGATCTGCCTGAGCAGAGCTCAAATACAAAAAGCTACAGTTTATAAAGGTTAATCAAACTGGATGGCCACAATATTTGGGTGAGATTAGTTGAGTTCCAAGTGAAAAAAAACAAACACAGGAAACAGTTATTCAGTATTAGACTGCATCATGAAATAAATCAAAAACAGCACTGTCCGAATGTTCCTACAGCACCTGAACTAAGCAGGAGTGCAAGTGGTAGTGACAGAGACAGGGCGCAGCTCTTTGGCCCAATTACTCACCCTAAGACGTGTAATCAAATTACACCTCTTAGCCACTTAAGATTTTTACTTAAATTAAATTATAAGTTTATAATAAGTTAAATAATAAGTTTACTTAAATTAAATTAAGTAAACGTATTTTTTTAAAAACAGTCCAACTAACTCAAATAGCTTAAGTCCATGTAACATTTTTCAACATATTATTTTTTGATGAACTTATTAGCAGTGTTGGTCAAGTTACTTGAAAATAGTAATTAGTTACTAATTACTGATTACTTCTCCAAGAAAGTAATCCCATTAGTTTACTGATTACTTATTTTCAGAAGTAATTAGTTACTTCAGTACTCATTTACTTTTAAAAAATATGATACACAACCTGAATATTTAATAAAGCAACAGACCTTTCAGCTCAATTCTATTTTTTCTGCATAATCCATCATATAAAATTGAATCAAATGAAAAATTCTCTTTTAAAAATTGTTTTATAAGGTTTACCGTTTTAATTTTATACACATTGCATTAAGCAAAAATTATATGCAGCTGTCTTTGACTTGAAGAAATTTTCTGCATAGTCCATCATATAAAATAAAATAAATTTTGTATTTACACTCACTTTTTCAAATAGATGCAAGTAAAACACGGCAAAAAATACATAAAATCAAAGATTCAGCACCACTAAGTCCTGTCACTCTTAAATCTATTTTCACCTGTTTAGCAGGAGTGGGGCGGGTGGAGTTTGCCCGGGGGTAATCTGGGGGTTTCTCTGTTAATTTCACATTCCTGTGGCAGTGTGCTAGGCATTTGCTCAGATTTGAAGTTTAATTTTTCACTGTAGAAAGAAGTTTTCTTCTCACGCAGAGCGTACAGCAGATGCTAATGTTTTTGTCACTTTATACTGAAACAAACTCAAAGTAATGTCCGTACTTCCACGCTTTAAACGCTGCATGGCCGTATTCTCTCCCGCACTCCATATTATCCATTGTTGATCTGCACACATCTGTTGCTGCCACGGATGTCGCACGCGTGTACGTTACGTTACAGTAAAGTGTTACTTGTAACTTGTAATGTTTCTGCTCCTGCTCCTCGTTTGTGGTCAGGAAGTGGAATTTCTTGTAGATTCCAGGGCCACTCATTCTGTGTTATGCTCAGATTCTCTCTCTCCTCAGGCTGTGTTAAGTGAGAGGTTCACTCATTCTGGATCTGCATCAGGAACCGTTCAGAGGGAAAATGTCACCATAGTCTTGTGTAGATGGGCAGGGGCAGAAATTCAAACTTTCTGTGATCGGATCTGTGTCCGGTCAATTTGCTTGCCAGAGACTTAATGTGTAAATTAAATATAAATTTCATCTCCTGCCATGATGGTATTACAATAACGCAATCAAACTGTGATTATGTGATGGTGAAATATTGCCCTGTGATTCCGGCTTTGGCTTATGAATGGAGGAGGGCCGCTTGTTGAAGAGCTCATAAAAGTGACTCGCGGCTGCATGCCTCCAGACGCTTGTTTTATGGCTGCTGGAGACTTGAGTTGCACATCTTACTTTTCTCCACATGGGCCTGATGACAGATGAGGAAGTGTGGTATAGAGTCAAGAATGATAATCTAACTGTAACATGTTTTGTTTTGTAACTCCATATTTGCTAATATAATCCATAAAACAGCAAAAATATTCAATAATGTGACCAAACCACCTATGAGTACTGGGGCCCATTCTCCCAGCAATTACATTAGACTGGACAAACATGCTCAGCATGTAGAGCTCTGTAGTATCCTCAATATACTGAAGCAGGTTAGGTATCCAAACAAATCCCACATTTAGAATAAGAACAGCAGAAAATGCCAGAGCACATACCCAATATAACAATTTATACGTGCATGTCAGTGAAGCTAATCCAGTATACCACAGAAAAATAATCCATCTTTTATGAAGGTCAGATACAATAGAACTGGGGAAGTGTTGAGTAAAGAATAAGAACATTTTGGAGGTTTTAGTTTGCGATGCTATTGAAGTGCATTACACAGAGAGGTTTTTCTGTTACTCTCACTGATATGAGGAAGCCTGACATTTGGAGTAGAAACAATAATGGCAACATGTCTGGACAACAGTTTTTATAACAAAATTAAACTTTTTACCTTTCATAAAAGTAGGAACAGAGGAATGTTGTAGGTTCAGTTCAACTAAGTTTTATTTATATATTACCAAATCCCAAAAGCAGTCACCTCGAGGCACTTTATTTTCTTTATTATTCTTTTTCCCCTTCTTTTAGCTGCTTCCTTTTGAGCTTGCTACGCTGGATCATCTGTCTTCATCTCACCTTGTCCCTGTATCCTCCAGCCTCTGCATACATTAACCTCCTCTGAGGTCTTTCTCTTTTCCTCCTGCTTTCAGTCCATATTAACCATCTGTTGTTGAGTATATCCACTCTCACTCCTCCAAAGTATCTCAGCCTTGCATTTTTAAGTTCAGAGTTCAAAGACTCTACAATAATACAGAAAAACGCCGAACAATCACACGATCCCATCTGAGCAAGCCCTTGGTGACAGCGGGAAGGAAAAAATCCCTTTTAACAGGATGAAACCTCAGGCTGAACCAGGCTCAGGGAGGGGCATCCATCTGAGAGAAAAAGAGTTGCATTACCTTTGAACTTGTGGAAGACGGCCCAGAGTTCAGCAATGTCAGTGGCAAAGGTGATGTCTGTGTCCAGAACGATGACTCTCTGTAGATCTGATGGCAGGGTCTTTGTCAGTACCAGTTTCATTAGCCCATAAATCCCAGAGTAATGTTTGTTAGGAATCCATGAGACTTCGGACTGAAACACAGGAGGAAATAAGGGTTGGGATCATTTACTGTTAAACAGAAATAGCTCATAATGTGTCGCGTTAAATAAAGCAGTAGCCATGAGATCATTAAGCAGCCCAATCAGTAAAGCATGGTGATGGAGTCTGTGTTCCCCACCTTCAGCTCATCTGCGTCATAGAAGTCCACCCTGACAGCAGGAACCATCCATGTATGAAACAAGGAGGACAGGATCTGCTGAGCAATGGAGTCTGTGATGAAATGGAAATGAAGGGGATTCCGCCTGTAGACACACACAAAAAAAAAAAGCCGTGAATTCATTGGAATTCACGGCTTTTACTTTTACTTCCTGCATCATATCACAAAACATTCAGTACATGCACAGTGGGAGTTTGGAAATGAAACTGAATAGAAAGGACAAATTGTCCATTTTTACAAGCACACAGTTACACAATGTCTGGATAAACTTTAAATAAATTCTGCCAAACGTCATCAATGTGCCCATGATCCACATATAGAAATGTGTTTCTCATATTCTTTGAAATATGTTCACTACACATCATGTCTAACACACAGATGGTATATTAAATGAGCAGCCAACAAAAATGTGAATACTCAGCAGCTTGTGAAAAGCAGATAAGTTAACAGCTGAAAGCAGCATTATTTCCTTCTTGTGTCCTACATCCACCAACATTTTTAGGGAACTTTTGATCTATTAATGCCACAAGTGGGCAATAGGCTCATGTTCACATTTTTCATTGTGTTTATTTACATGAGCTGTCTGCTAGAAGAATAACCATTTTAGCAATGTTTGTGAGAGACTGAGTTTAATATAGCACAAGACGTACAGGTACAGGAACGCAAACTGTTTTCATATCCATTCCAAAATGCACTCATCTTTGCTGTAGTCTTAGAACCCAATCTTTTCTTGTTTAGCACATAAATATAAACTGTACTTTTCCAGGTCAATAAGACTATGTGATATGCTTGAGAACTCCAGAAAAAGAAAGCAAGTCCAGTTGTTTCAGTTTCAGCATTAATAAATGCATGCGTTAAACCCTAAGGCTGCAAGAGACAGACATGGCACACTGATGGAGAGATGATAATCTTACGTCTCACTTCAGCTCAGGGAAGGGGTGTGAGGGATGGGGATATAAAATAGGTGTTCAGGACTTCTGAATCAGGTCAAAGGAAAGTGACACTAAGCTGAGGATGTGAGCACCCGGGGGTGTCTTATGCTGATTGACTTTGTGTATCAATGTGTCAGCTGCACTGGCTCAATAAGCACTGAAGGCTGGGAGCTGTCAGAATGTATCAGAACCCAGAAAATCAGAAAAGCTGTCAACACAGCAGTGCACATTGAAAAGACCTTCACATCCGTTGGACAAACAGCAACAAGGTTTTGATGGGACGATTAGGATTGCGCTAAAAAGCAAGCAAATATGTCACGTACATCTGATTATAAAAACTATTAGGATGTAGTGACCCATGACAATTTCATCCTCATGATGCAATGGCGTTTCCTTGTGGATTTGGTGAAAGACAAATCCACAAGACTAAGATCCACTCTGCTTATATCTGCTCAGAGTGAAGGATTATCCTAAACTACAACAGATGGTTTGTTTGTGTTTGTGTGTGTGTGTGTGTGTGTGTGTGTGTGTGTGTGTGTGTGTGTGCGTGCAACTGGGACACCTTTTCCCCTCTTAGTGCCCAAATAGTCAGACCATTGGCCGTCAGCCTCACAATATCCTATATGTGTCATGGTCTGGGTGTGTGGTTGTAAAATTCCATTGAAGGTCTGGACCTCCCTGGTATCCACCCATGGGCAGGGCCTACAGCCTCCCTCACCTGAAGCTGATTGAGGCAATCAGGTTGGAGATTTAAGCTGCTTGCTGACACTGCTTCCTCACCAGTTCGTCAACTACCCTATTTACTCCAGGAAAACTCCATCACACCGAACCACTCATCTTGGAAATCTGGTTAACCCGCCAGCTCTCGGAATCATCTCCTTGCCTCACCTGCCTGCCCTCCTGCCCTTATACCACCTCGGGACCTTCACCACTCAGGACAGCTGCCACACACCACCTAACCCACCTGGACCGCACCACCTCTCCCTCAACACTTCCATCTCCCACCTGCACATACGTACCTAACGACCACCAGCTGCCGTTGCGCTCTTGGACCTGTCCCCTTGCTTATCCCTCTCCCCTGGCCAAGACCCTCACACCCCATATATCAAGCCTTAAATCAAGTACTAACGTGAACGTCATTTTGGTGTTAGTCAATAAACCTTTGTTAAACCCTTTACTCTGCCTCCGCCTTGGGTTTCCTGCACGTGGGTTTGGTTTTTGGTGCTCGGCCTCCGGCCGCTTTGTGACAATATGACTGTGCTTTAACATATCTAATATATCTGTTTTTTTAATATACCCGACTGAGTGCTTCTGTTGTGTGGTGTGCCAGTCTACTGTACATTTTTAGAAGTTTAAGTTTACATCCACTTCTCTTTTAAACCACCCCAACTTTTCTGTGAAAGACCCTCACTGGAGATAAGAGTTCAATTGTGGTAGAGCAGTTTTCAGTGCAAGAGACTACATTTTCCAATCCAAAGTAAGATCAAGACCCCAATCATGCACTTTTAACATATTCAACAATGACGGAGAAAATTTAGCCGAAACATCAGAACTGTGGTGCATAAAAGAGTCCCATCTTGTGCAGGCTCAAACCTGCACCAAGACAATGCTCACTCACTGACTCAACCAGTCATCACCTTTGGCCTTCTATAACTTCCTTGACTTTCAGTGTCACATTGGCCATATTTACATCAGATCAGGCTTTTGATTTTATAGATCTGTTCTCAGAATCTTTTGATCACACCTCATTACTTGTAACACTTTTGGAAATGGTAACTAGTTAGAAAATAGATATGTAGGGAAGGTATGGTGAGATGGTAGTCATAGTTCAAAGTAACAACTGTTGAATAGGCATACATTGTCCACATTCATTTTTCAAAAACTGTTCAGCCCAATCTCTTGCTTAAAAAGCTTTTTTTGTAGACGTGTAACAACGCTATGTTACTGTGGCAACAGTATTTACTTTTTCCCTGGTGCAGCCCTTGAGGTTATATGTCTGGAACAGGCCACTTTAGCCTTAAAAAAACATAAGAGTGGCTCACAGTCACAGATGTGTGTCTGAGATGACCACACGGAGATATTCGCTCTCACTGACATCAGACAGAGCCAAGAGTAGGAAAAACTCTCTGAACCGAGTGCTTCAAGCAGTCTGAAGCCTGAGCTGCTAGGTCATAGAGATTACTTGCACGTTGACCTCAACATTTTGTACTTGTCTTAATATTAGCATACACCATTGTAATGCAGGGTGGATGTAGCTCAGGAGGTAGAGGAGGTCATCTACTTTTCAGAAGGTTGATGTTTTGATCCATGGCTGCTCCAGTCTGCATGCCAAAGTATACTTGGGTTATTCCTCTGATGCATTCATCAGAGTGTGACAGAAAGCACTTATGTGTAGTAAAAAAAAGTGCTTCTATGAGTGGGTGAATGAGGCATGTTGTACAAAGCGCTTTGAGTGCTTATCACACTTTCTATAACAACCAGTCAATTTATCTTAGCTTATGTGTCAGAAAATAGCAAAGACAAAATAGGCTCATTTTGAAACTGATGACATTATTTATCTGCTGAGTTAAATTGGTATTATTGGGACAGGACATACAGTGGCTGCTGAACAGAAGACAATGATAAGAACCTCCACTATGTGACAGAGTGCAGCATAAAACGGCCATCTCTCAGGCGTGACAGCATCAGTCACACAGACAGGCTCTTCTACAAGGCTCTCCATCATTTAGGCAAGAGATTAACTGGTAGCAAAAAATTAATTTGCTAAAACATCTAGCGGCAGAAATTAAGCGGCAGAACAGTAAATATAAAGAATGAAATGGCACACATCTTTAAACTTGTTTCACAGGGAATTAATAGCATATTCAATAATGAATTACAAGGTGACAATAGAGGGACGAAATACTGTCACAAGGTCAGAGTGGATCTGTTGATCAGTGTCCCAGATGCTGTTCCACATTTTGATTCATTCAGCAGGATTCCCTACACAATCAGAACAATCCAACAGGATGACTGCTCGGGCAACTGTCTGCTCAGGAGGAGGAGGATCCATCATGTTTTCACTTTTTCAGTGAAGGGGAGCCCTATGAGTTGTCTTCTCCTCCACTTTTGATGCACCAAGTATGACTTGGAGAAGACTCATAAAAATCTCAAGAGCCTTCTTATTCCAGCTTCAGGTATAGTTTGACATTTTGGACCCGAAGTGGCACCAACTACCTATCTGCAGTTGTTAGACTCTGCACTGTTGGTGAGGTTCATGAGCACGTTGCAAGATCCTGGGGAAAAACCCTCGGCTTACCTCCATCGCTTGCAGGTGGCACTGAACCGCATTGTACATAAGGGAAGTATACAGCCAAACAGGTCGACAAACACTTCCTGAAACAGTTTTACAGTAGCTGTTGTTGCTTGCTGTTCTGCAGCTAGAACTTAAGAATCAAGAACCCCCATCACTTGCTGAGCTTTTGTGGCTGCTGCGTACTGCAGAAAATAGGCAAGAAACAGAAAGTAGTTGAATAAAACCGCACCTCTGTACTACAAAACTGAAGGTTGTCTCCCATAGACAGAATGTTCAGCAAGTGAAATACAGGGTGAATCTGAGTCAAGCAACATCAGTAGGTTGAAAATCTGAAAAAGCTGACCTGAAAAGCCAATTGATTTCCCTCATGGAACAAATGAAAACCACAGCTTCTAAGAAAGAACAGATGCAGAAAGATGAAACTAAAAAACCTGACCATGCAAAGACCAAACCAGGGCCCTCTTACACAGCACCTCTACTTTAAAGCCAAAACTGTGGTAGTGTTTCCATTGTGGGGAGGATGATCATATTGTGGCCACCTGTGAGTTAGATTCAACTCATGCCTTGGTAGCTGCAAAAAAGAAGGAACTAAGAATTTGTCAGCAGTTATGGGAACGCCAGAAAGGAAAACCTTCATTAAACTGAAGACATTCCCTGTCGTGAGACAGATGGGGACTGCAATGGGTCAAACACGTACGACTGATAAAAAGCCGAAAGGTACCGCTAAGAAGTGTGTGATGTTAACATTGCATGCTGAGCGAGGTCATTTCAAATTACCCAAAGGTTTGATAGGGGCAAAAACTACAGCACAGGTTCAGATGGAGGGCAATTGTGTTAGCTGCGTAATGGATACAGGCTCCCAGGTTACCACAGTTCCCGAGTCTTTTTACAATCAGAATGTTCCACAACATGAGATCAGAGCAATCCTTGAGCTTTTGGAGGTTGAAGAAGCCAATGGCCAATCTATGCATTATCTAGGCTACATTGAGATTAATGTTGTATTCCCCAAGGAGTTTTTGGGTGCTGAGGTTGAAGTTCTCACACTTGCATTAGTGGTTCTAGATGACTTGACTTTGGGAGATCAGGTAAAACACTGCTCAAGCTGTCTGATGAGACTCGATTTAAGCACAGTAAAGCTGTCCGAAAGCATTTGCAAGAATTTAAACAGGCAGGTGTAATCAGGGAGTCCACGTCACCATTCTCTTCGCCCATAGTGGTGGTGAGGAAGAAGAATGGGAACATGCGTCTCTGCGTTGATTACAGAAAACTCAATTTGCAGACAGTGAAAGATGCTTACGCACTCCCGAATTTGGAGGAGACCTTCTCCACGCTGAGTTAGTCCCAGTGGTTCTCTGTCCTTGACTTAAAATCTGGCTGGCCATCCCTCCCTGGTTCTGCTGGGGGTTTCTTCCTGTTAAAAGGGAGCTTTTCCTTCCCACTGTCGCCAAAGTGCTTGCTCATAGGGGGGTCATATGATTGTTGGGTTGTTCTCTCTATGTATTATTGTAGGGTCTACCTTACAATACAAAGCATCTTGAGGTGACAGTTGTTGGTGATTTGGCGCTGTATAAATAAAATTGAATTGAAATGAAATTGAATACCAATGCCATCACTATGGGACTTGGTACTGCCTTGTATCAGGAGCAGGAGGGTCAGATAAGAGTCATAGCATATGCTAGCAGGGTTTTGTCTAAGAGTGAGTCTCATTACCATGCCCACAAATTAGAGTTTTTAGCCCGAAAGTGGGCAGTTACAGAAAAATGTTGTTATTACCTTTATGGTAGCCAGTTTACGGTCGTAACTGACAGTAGTCCTTTAATATATGCAGTGAGCTATCGTTGCACTTTCTATGTTTAACTTTCACCTTCAGTACAGAGCTGGAAAGCTGAATTCTGATGCAGATGGTCTTTCAATGTGACCACTTGGAAAACTGCTCAATGACACTGTTTCAGAAAAACAACGGGAAAGTACATTCAGTGAACAGTGGTTCACTGAAGCAGATCTGTCTGTCTCGTCAAGGAATCACTCTTGGCCCAGATGTGGTACCAGCTATCTGTGAGAAGCATCTCCTTGGCTGTAATCCAAGTGAAAACACAGATGTGGAGTGTGCATTCACCCTAGAACACTCAGCCTTGTCTGTAGCTGATGAACCAGATGAGTTTATAAATTAAGATCAGTGGGGTGGTTTACCAGTTATTCCCCACATGCCAGTAAAGCAGCTAAGACCAGCTCAACAAGCTGACCCATGTTTCATAGCTCAACTTGAGACTGGGAACAAGGTTTCACCCAACTTTAGAAAGCAACTGCCTTGCTAATTCGACAATTCAGTCTTCTTGAGCTACACAATCAAATACTGTACCGGACACAACAAGTTGGAGGTTGTGTAACCTGGCATATTGTTCTTCCTGAACAGTTTCGAGATGCAGTCCTCCAGAGTCTCCATGATGATATGGGCCGCTTATGCATTGTACGTACTATCAACCTCGGTGAGAACAAGATTTTACTGGTCAAGCAGATGTTGAGGGAAAGATTTTGAGGGAAAAGGTTAAAACCTGTTAACACTGTGTTCTTAATTGACTCAATGGACAAAAAGAGCCTGAGTAATATTAAGGACATTTTGCCATTGCCATCCCAACACCAAACCAGAAAGCTCAAACAGCCAAGTGCCTGTGGGGTAATTCCATTGTCCACTATAGGATTCCTGAACATTTGCACAGTAACCAAGGGCCTGAATTTGAATCACACATCATCAAAGAACTTTGCAAAAACATTGGTGTTCACAAAATACATACCACACCCTACCACCGGAAACACTGGAGTGTTTTAATAGGACTGGTTGAAGATGCTTGGCACATTGGAAAACAAGGGCAAATCACAGTGGCATAGCTATTCGAAACTGTTGGTCCATGCGTATAATTGTACAAAGAATGATGTAACAGGATTCTCACCTTATGAATTAATGTATAGTTGTCAAAACAGATTGTCTGTTTTAATTCATGCTGTCCACCTGAGAGGGAAACATAAACTTGCTGAGTGGGAGTCAGATGTTTATGTTGCGGTAAAACAAGATGGAGATCTCCCAATTTACCCAATAAAACCCGAGAACAAAGATGCTACTCAGCGAACCGTTCATCGAGATCTCTTACTCCCGTGTGGCTTCAACACACCAACTGGGGAGAAGCCTGTTATGACAAAATTCAAACACAAGCCAATAACACGGTTATCAGCTAAATAGTATGATGAGACTGAGCCTTCTGAGACAGAGGAGGATACCATCTGGCTTCATGAGAGGCTTCACAAAGAAACCACCGAATTCACCACAATATATGTGGTTCCTAAATCATGCTCTGATGCAGCTGATAGTAAGATAGTGCAGCCAAGGTGTTGATGATACAGTGGTCAGAGAAAACTTGTCTCATGATAATCCAGAGACCACTGCAGAGTGAAAAACACTTGATTGTTGATGCTGTTCTCCTAAGTGGAGATGACTCTGACATTGACCCTAAAGCCATTAACAACAAAGACTCACAGCAAAGTGTGGAAGGTTGAAAAAATGGACACTATTAGGCATTCAGTGAGAAGCAGACTTCAACCGGAAAGACTGCAGTACACCCACTTGGGAAACCCACTGATATCCATTGTGCAATATTTATTCCAAGGCTTGAGGTTAGCTTTTACCGATGCTTTACAACAGAGTAAAGTGTCAGAAACTCACCAGGGGCTATTCTCTCAAGTGGTGAAGTCACAGCCATTTCGGATGCAAAGGGACTTGCATGACTTTAGGAGAACAGAACTATGGTTTCATGACTGGTGATGACTAGATTGCCATGTAATGTACAACACATTAAAAACAGAACTTGAATTTAAAACTAATTTTGTTCATGCTTCATTCCTCAAGCACAAATGTTTATAGATATTTGTTAGTTAATTGTGGATAATGTGCATTTGAAGTAACTCTGACCTTGCTCTTAGGTCAGGTTTTTTGATTTGGTGATCAAAGGACTGAAAGTCCCCAGAGAACTTCGAACTTTAGACCTTCTGGAAATCCATAGAAGAAGAATGATCTTCCATTGCAAAGGATGTCGTGCCACACCCCTTATGGAATTGAATCTTGCAGTCTGATTGCCTGAGTTGTGGTAGGACAAACTGTGCAAACCGTACATCAATCGTTAGACTGATTTCACACCAATAAACTGCTCAGATCACCCGACAGGCCGGAACTGGGTCTTACTTTAGTATCTGTGCTCGCACAGTATTTTGGTTATTGTTGTTGGTTGACATACAGTGCATGAAATTTTAATACAAAGCGTTATCATTTTCTGTGGTTGTGTCTTGGCTCCCACTGTTCCTGAAGTCCTCTGAAGTCGCCATCTTTAACTTTATTTTATGTACTTATTTTTTTGCACACACTGGTTGCAGATGCCTGCCCCTATGTTTTTTTTCATAATTCATTTGATTCATTCTTAGTTTATCAGAATACATCAGTTTTTTGGAAGACATTATGAACTAATCAGTGTGTATATATAAGTACATATAAGTACACAAAAACAATAAGAATAACAGAATTATACTCCACCAAGTCTTTTATTTTAAGAAAAGGAGAAAAGATTTGCTGTACCTGTGGAAGAGGACAGATTTAACCAGTGTCACCACATCTCGACTTGCGTTGTAACCTGCACATACAATGGCCACATGGATGGTCTGAGGAGAAAATGACAAAGTGATTAAGAAGGAGATGTGCACAGCACAAGGAACAAAGTATAACTGTGAACTGGCTTAGTAAAAAAAAAAAGACAACACTGATTGTGTGTTGGAGCATTCATTAACTCATTCCACCTCATTTCAAAGCATCAAGAGATGAATTTTGATCAGCTAAATCATATCAAGTTATTTGCTTATGGTCTGTTTCCTTGCAATTTTGGGGCTTTTTACTTGTAAAAAGCACTGCAGTGAGTCCACTGCAAAGGGCAATTATAGTAACTGTCTAACAAAAGTTCTCAGACGTGTATAAAACTCAACTGTAAGATGAAGCTAATGAATCTAATGACGTTTTAATGAGAAGAGTGAGGAAATAGCTTTGATAATACTTTTATGATCCTATACTATATACTTTTATGATAATATCTTCATACATTTAGAGCAGATATTCTGATAATTCTCAACAATATGTTGACTTCACAACATGTAGTTGAACAGATGGCTGGAGATTCTCCTTCATGGTTCCATTTACCACAGCAAGTCTTCCAGGCTGTGTGACAGCCAAAATGCAGATGACAGTCAGGACCCGTTCCCCAACCCTAAGGCGCAGGGAACAAACCCTCTCATCCACCGGGAAAAACCCCAACGTACCGGCAGCAAGTCGAGGGGATATTAGAATACCAACCCCAGCCCACCGCCTCTCACCAGGGGTAACCCCAGACTGAGACAGAGTCCAGCCCCTCTCCAGGAGACTGGTTCCAGAGCCCATGCCATGCGTAGAGGTGAGCCCGACTATATCTAGCCGGTACCTCTCAACCTCACGCACTAACTCAGGCTCCTTCCCCACCAGAGAGGTGACATTCCATGTCCCTATTGCCAGTCTTGGCAGCCGGGGATCAGTCCGCCAGGGCCTCCGCTCCTGGCTGCCGCCCAGCACACAATGCACCCGACCCTATGGCGCCTCCCTGCGGGTGGTGGGCCTGCGGGAGGATGGGCCCATGTCTCCTCTTCGGGCTGTGCCCGGCCGGGCCCCATGGACTAAGGCCCGGCCACCAGACGCCGCCTTGGGCACCCTCCCGGGCCTGGCTCCAGGGCGGGGCCCCGGTAACCCTATCCCGGGCAGGGTAAACTGTTCCCTCGATATTCTCTTCATAAGGGTCTTCTGAATCACATCAACTCCCTGGACTAAAACGGAGTCGCAGGTTTCCTGGTCCTGCTAACATCCACAATCGGTCCTTTGTGGTGCCCCTGTGTTGCTGATCACCTTGTCATACACAAATGTTGAAGACGCACATATTGTGGTCATTCAGTCAGGTAATTAACAATCCTGGACACAAAAGAGGCATCTACCTGCATCGCTATCGGCTTATCACCCAAGAGGGTCGGTCTGATAGTGCTGAATGCATTGGAAAAGCCGAAAAACATGACCCTCACAGTGCTCACTGGCTGGTCCAGATGGAGCATTCACTGCAGTGTTGAATCTGTTGAAGAACACATTCAGCTCGTTGGCTCTGTCCTCATTGTCCCCAGCTCATCTGCTGTTGGATGGCCTGAATTAAGTGATTCATGCCATTCTACGCCTCTCTCATGCTGTTCTGCTGGAGTTTCCACTCTAGCTTTCTCCTAGAGTCGTCCTTACCCTCTATGACCTTGTCCTTCAGTAGTGCCTGAACCATTCTAACCTCCTCTCTATTGCCCATTCTGAAAGTCCTCCTCTTGTCATTGAGGTGAGCTATGATGATTTAAGGCCGCTTTTCTAGCAATATCTTACTTAGCAGTTTAGTATAGAATATAAATAAAAAATTAAATTAAAAACAGTTCAAACAACAAAAAGACAAATATGTCGGCTGCCAGACCGTGAGAAAGTTCAAAAAGAAGAAAAGGTACAGAAACAGAGGTTATACTTCACAATAGTAGTCACAGTGACAGTAGTCACAGTAGGAACCCTTGGATAAACAAATCAATTAGCAAATCGCTTTACAGAAAAAGCTGACATAAAATGAGTTGACATAAAGTGCTCTTATAAGCGCAGACTGATGTTACACTCAGCCAAAAAAGGCCACCATATCCTCCCAAATTTGTCTCTAGTGCCAACTATATTAAGTGAAGCTTTTCCAGTTGTAGAACAGACAGCATCTCGTTGAGCCAGTGTTCAAAACTGGGTTGGGTAGCTGACTTCCAAGTCAGTAGGATGAGTTTATTTGCCACCTCCATCCCAAGGTGCACAGCCATCTGAACATAGAGCGACAGCTGATGTGACCCTGAGGAGCATCTAAATATTGCCAGATTTTGATTTGGAGCAATGTTACAGAAAAATGATCCAGAAAACCACTGAAACACTGCAGACCAGAATGCGGTTAAGAGTGGGGCAAAACCAGAATAGGTGGGCAAAAGACCTCTCAGCCAGTTGGCTTCTGTCACATACAAAGGATATTGAGGGAAATATGTGATTCAGCATAACTGATTTGAGGGCTCTTTAATCTGTGGATCACAGTGCGTTATGATTCATGGCAGGACACTGATACTGTGTCAATGAGTGGATCACAACATGGATATATTAAAGCTTACATTATCAAGCCTCCTCACAGAGTCATATCTCGGTGAGGAGGCCAGCAATTAACTAGAGGAATAGGCTAAAATATGCCTAAAGGCATCCTGTAGTAGGCAGTCATACTATGCTAACAGTGCTGTGGTATGTGGAAACATCTTTCAAGGTCATACTGCATTACTGAGCAGAAACTTTGAATGGTCTGTTGTGGGTGGAACACTGTAGTATTAGAAACCCTGCTTATGAAACCTGCTAGGACAAATATACATTAAACATATCTCACCTCACACTTATCCACCACTGGGTGCCGGACACAGTCTGAGCTATTACCCACTGTAACAGCTTTCTGGCTCTCATTGTCACCTGTGCCTTCCTCTGAATGTGTTCGGCTTTGGTTGCCACGATGATTATTGCTCGGATGCTGTGCAGACGGGCTCCTAGGTGGACGGCTAAGTTCTCGGCGCAGCGCCCGGTTCTCTTCTTCCACCACCCGAACCCGCAACTCTAAGGCCTGCCGTTCACCAGCTCCGCCCACTGGGGTGGATGAGAGGGCTTCCAATGGAGAAAGAGGGAGGGGCTTCACTGTGGAATTATAACAGGGAGAAACTGATTTAACATGATTAAGAACATCAGTGTCAGTGGCCAATATATATGAAGTTGAACACTATGGGTTGGTCAGTGTGGGTTTTTCTATACAGAGAAACCACTGATATGAAACGTCACTGCACAGAAACAAATCTAAATTGAGGCAGGTAAGTAGCTTGTCCAAGAAGAGGTGTGTCAAGTGTATAAGGCTAGAGCTTCAGCTGTTATTTATTCTTATTCATGGCTCATACCCATGGCTCCACCATGGACATATCTTATTAATCTGGAATGGTACAACAGAAACATATAGTGCTGTGCTACGTAGTGCAGTTGTAGGCTTGATTTAGGAGTGGTACGACCATCTTCATTCTTCAGCACAACCTGAACTTTGTTGGACAACTTTCTTTCATTTCTGAGGATTTTTTAATGTGTGGCCAGTGCCATTCTCTATGCTGTTGCTTGCTGGAGCAGCAGGTTGAGGCTCCCAGATGCCAACAGACTCAATACACTGAACCTCAAGGCCAGTAATGCTCTGGGGATGGAGCTGGACTCCCTTAAGGTGGTGTCGGAGAGGCGGATGTAGTCTAAGACAAGGACAATGCTGGACAATACTTCCCACCCACACCATTACCTGGCCAGTCACAGGAGCATGTTCAGTGAGAGACTGAGATTACCCATAATGCACCACTGAACAACACAGGAAATCATTCCTCGCTGTGGCCATCTCCCTGTACAACTCCTCCATCTAATGTACAGTACATAGTGCAATAGCTGCACCCTTTTGCACATCCTCTACAGTGAAAATAACAAATAAAGTTTTTCAGGTTAGAGTAAAATATCGGTCATATATCTAGTCTTCACAAATAGTTCTTTGGATGTTTCTGCCTTTTCTTCCAGTCTCTGTCAAGATGATCACACACTGCTTCAACAATGTTGAAGTCTGCATTCTGAGGAGGCCAGTGAGCAGCAGATCAAATTATAAATGGTTTCAAGTGCACATTCAGACCTGTGAGACTCATTTAGACACTCAGCCATTGAGCCATGGCTCTGTGCTAAATAAAGACATTACTGCATCTCTGCCATTCAAAGGCACTTTGTATATAGTTTATTAATTAATAACTGACATATGAAATGTTCTCACAGGCCAGATTGTATCGTGTGCCAGCAGTGGCCCATGTGCCGCATGTTTGACACCCCTGTCTTAATTCAAATCAGTTCACTTCAATTTCATTTAGACAGCACCAAATCACAACAGTCGCCTTGCGCTTTATATTGTGAGGTAGACTCTACAATAATACATACAGAGAAAAACCCAACACACAGTGAGTGAGAAAGGTGACTGAAGAAGAAATACTCAGTGCATCATGGGAATCCCCCAGCAGCCTACACCTACTGCAGCATAACTAAGGGAGGATTCAGGGTCACCTGATCCAGCCCTAACTGTACATATATATTTAGCAAAAAGGAAAGTTTTAAGCCTAATCTTAAAAGTAGAGATAGTGTCTGTCTCCTGAATCCAAACTGGAAGCTGGTTCCACAGAAGAGGGGCCTGAAAACTGAAGGATCTGCCTCCCATTCTACTTTTAAATACTCTAGGAACAACAACAAAGCCTGCAATCCGAAGTGAAGTGAAACGAATTCTTTAATGGGGGGAGATGTCATAAGGTAATTTAGATAAGATGCCTGATTATTTAAGACCTTGTATATGAGGAGCAGGATTTTGAATTCCACTTTGCATATCATGCGAACAGATCAAGAGGGGACTCCATCGCCGTTGCTCTTTGTGGATTACAGTCACTCAAGACCAAACTGGTCACTCTTGGCCTCCCCGCTCTTACATGTGCCTGGATAAAGGACTTTCTCACTAACCGGCCCCAGACTGTAAGACTCGGCCCTCATCTCTCCTCTACTCGCACGCTGAGCACCGGCTCCCCACAGGGCTGTGTGCACAGCACTGACTTAGCCCTCCTATATATCAATGGTGAGTGTATGGAGATGGTCCACACCTGCCAGTTTCTCGGTGTCCTCATCACCGCTGAGACCTCCTGTACAGACGACATCACAACGGTCGTCAAGAAGGCCCAGCAGTGGCTGAGGGTCCTCAGGAAGTGCAGAGGGTCCTGAGGGTCCTCAGGATGTACAAAACAGGATTCCAACCTACTGCTGACCTTCTACCGCTCATCCATTTAGAGCCTGCTGACATACTGCATCACAGTATGGCACTAAGGCGGATAGAGTGAGGCTTCAGAGAGTAGTCAAGGCAGCACAGAAGATCATCAGCTCCGCTCTCCCCTCCCCGATGGACATTTATTCCTCCCACTGCCTCAGCAGAGCAACAAACATTACCAAAGACAGCTCCCACCCTGGTTTTGACCTGTTCAACCTGCTTCCCTCAGGAAAGTGCTACAGGTGCATCAGCACAAAGACTGAAAGACTCGAGAACAGTTTCTTCCCAAAAGCCATAACCGCACTGACAACACAGTTCCACCCCTTAATCCAAGGACTTCCCTCTATACACAGACTACACAGCTACCATCACCACTGTGTAATACTTAATTTACATGCAATAACCCACATTGTAAATATATAACACTTTATTTTTTTCCGATTTGTATATTTATACATTTTATATTTTTGAATACTCTTCATATGTATATAGTGCTGCAGAAACTGTACCTCACCCCCCCTTCCCCACATGTCTGCACTAAGTAGGAGATCCTCTTTATGTCGCTGTACATCTGTATAGTCACAATAAAAGGCATTCTACTTCTAATATGATTAACTTCCCAGAATGGAGTTGTAAAGGAATTAAATACTTGGAACATATATTTGAAGGAACAGACTTTATTCCATCTGACAGAATAGACGTACAGTATGTGATTAACAAGATTAGATTTTTAGAATAACAACAAATCTATAGTAAAAAAGAAATTTAAACCTAAAAAGTTCAATTACAAACACCATCGAGTGTGCTACAATTCCTTAATCGCAAAACCACTGAATTAGTGACTAAAATATACAGAACACTATCCAAAATAGATGAATCAATATCCGTTCCTATTGCAAAATAGGAGGGGATATTAGTCAGTTTAGGATATCAGTCAGCTTAGACCAAAACTTCTGGTCTCAGATTTGCTTAAAAACCTCTAAAAATTGATTAGAAATCTATTTATTTTAAAAAACTTTTTGGGGGCTTCTTTACAGTTTACTTTATTTCTATGGTGTGTTACATTTTCCTATTAAATTGCTTATCACTACCTCTTTTGTCTTATTACATTTGCTTATCAGCTTAAGAGTCATCTGTGAAGAATTGTACCAACCTGCATGAAAGTGTCTTTACAAATAAACATTGATGTATGTAAGACATTTTAAAGAGCCACATCACTGCTGGATTCATGCTTTGTTCACAAACCAGTTCAAATGGGATCAGCCCAAGGATCATAGCTTCAAAATTTATAAGCACAACAAAAGGCAAATATCCATAAGTTAATTGGGCACAAAGTAAAATGACATGTTTTCTGTCCCCTTAAAACACCAAACAGCCTACACATAACACTGATGGCTTACAGACACGGCTATGAACAATAGAAGAAATCGGTTTGCTGCTCGGTATTCATGCATTGCTTTGGCAATACTGTGAATATGATCAAGCCAATAAAACTATGAAATAAAATGAACTGAACTGAGAGGTAGTGATAGAGTCAAAATGTAAAACTGAATTTGAGCCAGTAGTAGCACATCGGTCCTGTCTCACACATCCGGGCTTAACCTGCAGCCAGACCCTGTCACAGCTTATCACACACCCAGGAACAGCATCCCACCACCAGGAATTTACTGCCAAATCTAATAATTACTTGAAGACCTTGGTGACTATTCCATTATGGGAGTGTATACACATATATGCTCTCCAGTGACTGTGACCCCAAGTCAAAATTACCAATTTAATCATAATTAATAATGTCACTACTGCAGCATTTCAATCCTGTGAGTCAAAGTGATTAAAATGGCTCCAAGAATTTTTGGACATTATTGTCTGGAGGAAGTAATCAACTTTAGACAGGCCTCAGTAATTCATTAACATACCACCTCAGGAAGAAAGTTGGGAGAGAAAGGTCACTTTGTCTACAGGAAATTTGTATCTTCACACCTTCTGGGACAAGCCTCAGGCTTTAATATTAAGGCATGACATGCACTGAAAAGTATGACAGTACTGTACCTTATTTTAATCCCAGCAACCTAAACTTATATCTTTACTATGGATGGCTGTAGCTCAGGGGGTACAGCAGGTTGGTAGTTTGATCCCTGGCTGCTCCAGTCTTCATGCCAAATATCCTTGGGCAAGACACTAACCTAGAGTTGCCCTCTGATGCATTAAATGTGTGTGACTGTTCGATAGAAAAAAATATAGAAAAGCTGCTTGCATAAATGGGTGAATGAGGTAAGTTGTATAAAAGCAATTTAAGTGCTCAGAGTAGAAAAGGACTATATGAGAACCAGTCCAGCATTTTGTTAACATTTAATCAGCTCAACCCCATTTTTGAAAATAGGTAATATTTATCTGTAATTATTTAAAAACTTAACAATGTGTTAAATTTAGAAAAGAATAAAGTCAAAAATAAAATGTTAAAAAAACCTTTTATCATTTTTGGAAACAATGCTCTTTTTGAATTTTAAAACAGCTAGGACAGGAGAAAGTTTCCCAGTCTTACATCATTTGTTTTTAGAAGTTTTTTTTTTTTTTTTTTTAAATCCTGTCCTGTCTGGCAGCTTTTGCAATCAGAATTATGATCTGAATGTGATATTGTACCAAACACAGTTTGCTTTTCCAAGAAGAACTCTATAGGCTCTTCTTGTTCTTGTTTTATGTGTTTATGTATTCATTTCTATTAGTGTTTCTATTATTGTTAGACTGTTTCAAAACGGTCAAACAAACAAACAAAAAAAGACATAGAAACCTAAATAATTTAAAGCCATAAAAGCTGCAAATAACTTTGCCAATACCTATTGTCCTTACCTTGAAAGCTCCCGACTGACAGGTAAAGCCACGTAAGTGCTGGGATGAAGAGCAGGGCGAGGGAGGCCACCAGGAACTTCCGGCGCCCGCGACACATTCCCAGCATCCTCGGGACCAAAGCAGATAGAAAGAGAGGTAAAGTGACCTCTATGTGGGTAGGAGCTGCTGTCCAGGCTGAGTCATAGCACTAAGGGAGAGGAGAGACCAGGACAAAAAAACCAAAAAAACCCCAAAAGAGGTTAGAGAAGAAGCACACATTACACAGTCTACATAGATTGACTATTATAATGATTATTTTTCATTCCTGACGCTGATGATGTTTAAGCAGGTTTACTGATTCAGCTTCAGAAGAAGGTGACAAACCCGACAACTAAGGGATTTCTAGAAAGCATGGCGTCTTGGAGAAGATAGGACACCCTAAAAGCCATGTAATCTGCTCCGTTAGAATTTCATCCAAGTGTGTATGATACACAAATGCCACTGGTGGAGATGTGATATCTGCATACTAAATTTTAAATGAGCGAAGAATGGGTGGTGGCCTGTCACTTTCCTCTTTACATGCTGTGACGTTTACTTACAGCACCAAAGCTATATTGTGTAGGATGAGGAACAGGTTAAAATCTGGGTTAAAATACCCAACCTGTTCCCAAGCAAACAAATGGTTCTGACCAAGCCTGCAATATATGGTGAATAGGACCAGATGACTGCCTGAGAGTAGAAGTAAATCATGACAATAGTTGGCAATGAAATGCATCATTGCCTTGTTAGGAAGCACAGGTTGTGCAAGTGGCTAACATTTCTACTTTCAATTCAATTTATAGCACTACATAATAAAGTGAAAACTACAACAATCAGACACTGGCGACAGTAGGAAGGAAAAACTCCCTTTTAATAGGAAGAAACCTCTGGCAGTACCAGGCTCAGGGAGAGGTTGGGTGTGAGGGGAGGAAGAGAGGAGACTAAGATCAAATCACACAACATCAGATAAAAATGCAAAAGCAGGAGAAAATAAGAGACTACTTGGCATGCTGGCATGAAACTCCACAACACTAACACTTTACAGAACAGGAGCACAATGTGATGGCCAGAAATATGCTGGAGTAGTGGGTGAAGGAGCTATGTCAGGCTGTAAGTAGATTTCATAAAACCTTAGCTGGATACAATGATCTTTGTTTATATTTACTTGTTAAAGGACTTGCTTGGATTAGATGACTGATTTGACTCAGTTTGTCTCTACGAGGTCTGAGTCTGTTTTGACTACCCAAAGCATGAATGCAGGTTCAAACAAAAATAACAGATACAAATGCCATCAATCAGTCGTGGTGGATTAGGTGAGGCTGTTTAGTAACTTTACTGTAATGTCTTAAACATACACACAGCCTGTGCGTATTAGATGCAAAAAGATGACAGCTCTCTTTTAAAGAACTGCAAAGTCTGCTTTAGGAGGCAGGAGGTGAGGAATATCATATTTGTCTGCAAGGAAAATATGGTTCATATGCTACTTTTGGAAGCTTTGCATTTTACACCTCTTAGTTTTCACTCACTCACTATTAAGCTTAAAAGTACAAACTACTTCAAAATGCCGCTTAGCTGGTGGTTTTGATTCTGAGGGGTAAATATGTGACAAGCTGGAGGTGAAACCTATCTACTGAAACTATTGCCATAAAGCCAATGCATAGATTCAAAGTACACATTTGGGTGGCAGCACCTATGAAAACACAGCGGTAAAGGCTCTGGTAAATGAGAAAAGGCTGGAAACTAATTTCTCATCTTTGGGATGGATTTAAGTTACTGTGCCTCAGATGAAGTTGTTATTCTGGTTTAACATATTACACTTGAGTATAGAGCAGATAGAGCACTATGGTACAAAGACAACACTTTTGAATTTGTGTGATTATAATAAGACATAAACCAAATCTCATGTTCCTATCACTGCATCCATTTATTGTATACTATTGCAAATGTCAGATCCAAACATTTAGCAGTCTGTTTAGCTGAATACTTTTGAAAGACTTTTTGACAAAAAACAAAACAAAAACAAACATAAAACAAGATAAAATAAAAACTATCAGACGAAATTATCCAGTCAAACTGTTCTTTTAAAACTTAAACCACACCTTCAGAAATGAAGTCTGACAACTTTCATGTTATTAAATATCACATAACACATCAGGCAGTCAGACACTATGTGACTTTATGACCTAAAGTAATTTACCACAGTCTGTCCATAACAAACATCATGTTCAAACGTAAGTGTCCATAAGTGCACGTGGCACCAGGACTTGGCTTCATCGGGTGATGGCCACCAGCTCGCACTGGAACTGTTTGCAGAAGAATTTGAAGCGGTGGGAATGAGAATCAGCACCTCCAAATCTGAGGCCATTGTCCTCAGCTGGAAGAGGGTGGAGTGCCCGCTCTGGGTCAGGGACAAGTTCCTGCCCCAAGTGGAGGAGTTTAAGTATCTCTGAGTCTTTTTCACAAGTGACAGGAGAAGGGAGCAGGAGATTGATAGACGGATTGGTGCTGCGGTTGCAGTATGCTGTACCGGTCCATGCTGTACCGGTCCATTGTGGTGAAGAGGAGAGAGCTGAATGTAAAAGCGAAGCTCTCAATTTACTGGTCGATCCACTTCCGTACCCTCACCTATCGTTACACAAGCCGTGGGTAGTAACCGAAAGAACAAGATTGTGGATACAAGCGGCAGAAATGGTCTCCCTCCAAAGGGTGGCTAGTCTCTCCCTTAGAGATAGGGTCAGAGGTTCAGCCATCCGTGAGGGGCTCAGAGTAGAGCCACTGCTCCTCCACATCGAAAGGAGTCAGTTGAGGGGGTTCGGGCATCTGATAAGGGTGCCTCCTGGGCGCCTCCTGGTTGAGGTGTTCCGGGCATGTCCCACCGGGAGGAGGCCCTGGGGCAGATCCAGGACACGCAGGAGAGATTATATCTCTCGGCTGGCCTGGGAACGCCTTTGTGTTTCCCCGGACAAGCTGGAGGAGGTGGCCGGGAAGAGGGGGACTGGGCTTCTCTGCTTAGGCTGCTGGCCCCGCGACCCGGCTCAGATAAGCGGAAGAAGATGGATGGATGGTAATTTGACATATTTTAGTTTGATGTAGAGCACAGAGGTTAGAAGTACAATTAGATAATATTAGTTGAAATCCTTTTTCCATTATAACTACATTTGTAGTTGGGGAAGGAATATAGTATCATAGTGTCACCCAGTAAAATTATATAAAGCAAACAGAGTTTGAAATGAAAAGTATTACCAAATCTCTGGGGGGGGTTTTGTCCTTTTTTTTTTAAACATATGGCCTGGGCAATGTAAAGAGTGCAGAGTAAAGTGGAGTTGAAATAGGCTGGGGAGACTTAACCAAGTGTCTCCACAAAATTCTGACAGGCAGGCTATGTATCATTTTATTAGGTCCTTAGCATTTGACCCTTGTGTGATCATAACTCCACTAGATCCTGTAATTTACATTACAAATGCTACACTGAAGAAATTTATTACCATATCCAAATCAGATGTCAGAGGACAGAGTGAACAAATCCAGCTATGCAGGGATCAGAATCAGAATAAGAACACTTTAATAATCTATAAGGAAATTATGTGGGGAAAAAGCAGGCAGAAAAAAGCATTATTTTGAAAAAGCAGGAACACAACACTGGAGAAGGAAAATAGCATACCTCTGTATTTTCCTAGATCATTTGTTGCTAAAATATAAGATGTTGCCATCAAAGTCTTGCAGTGCTGTACGAAAGCAATGACCATGACCGTTTCATAAAAGAAAAGCTGTAGTGTACTGGAATTTTATTTATATAAGAGTTTACTAAGCTTACGGAGTCACACTTTAAATATACATTCATACAGCACTTTATTCTATACACCTTAAGCACTTTATCCACCTGACATCCATGGGCAATGTTAGAATCACCAACATGTATTTGGGAGGAAGCCAGAGTACCTGAAGTAAACCCTACTTAATTTTTGAGATCAGATGAGATTGGGCATGATCATGATGGTATGGCCATAGGCAAGAAAAGACAGTTAAGCATACAGTGGGGGAAATAATTATTTGATCCCCTGATGAATTTGTAAATTTGGTCACTCTACTATATGCAAAACTATTGGTTTGCATATAGTAGAGTGAAATAAGTATTTGATCCCCTACAAGAAAACTGTGGCTCCCACAGATTGGCTGTGTCTCCATGTGGCACACAAATTATAATCAATTAATCAATTTCAGCTACTCTCGATTGCAACTTGTATATGGGTATAAAACACACCTGTCCACAGAATCAGTTTCTTCCATTCCCACCTCTCCACCACCATGGGTAAGACTAAAGAGCTGTCAAAGCAAGACTGTAGAGCTGTACGAGGCTGGAATGGGCTAGAAGACCATCAGCAAGAAGCTCGGTGAAAATATGACGACTGTTGGTACAATGGAAGAATCCAAGAAATATGAAATAACCATCAATCACCACTGGTCTGGAGCTCCTTGCAACATCTTGCTCATGGGGTGAGAATGATCTTGAGAAATGTGGTGGATCAGCTCAAAACTACTCAAGGGACGCTTGGTAATGATCTGAAACCAGCTGGGTCCACAGTCACCAAGAACATCTTTGATAACATGTTACAATCTTTTGGATCATCTTGTAGGAACCACAAGGTCCCCCTGGATCCAGAAGGTGCATAAACAGGCCAAATTTAAGTTTTCCAGTGAACATTAGAATGATTAGAGAAGGCTTGGGAGAACGTGCTGTGGTCAGATCAAACCGAATCAAACCAGATCTGCACTTAGCAGATCCATGGATTCAGTGTCTTGTACAATAAGACCTCTCTGGGTTGAATTTCCCTAGCAGAGCATTGCAAAGAAACAATTAATGTCATTAACCTATTTAGTTTTTTCTTGTTGTGGCTAATTGAGAACCTGGGTTTTGATTGATTGACTGAGAATTAAATTCTTTAATTCTGCGTGATGAACCAGAAATTTCAAAACTTGATTCGTCACTCCATAATACCTTCTTCCAGTCTTCAGTAGTCCAATGGTGTTGTTTCACGGTCCAGGCAAGCCACTTGGCCTTATTCTGACGCCTTAGCAATGGCTTTCTTGCTGCAACTCGTCCTGTCAAACCTGCAGCACGAGGTCTTTTCTTCACAGTTGAAACTGAGATTTTCTGACTATGACCACTATTAAGTTGTGCTTAAAGCTGTTGTCTTGTGAGCCACCTATCACGCAAGCTGTTAACTCTCAGAAACTTGTCCTCTGATTTAGTTGTGCCTTTGGGTGTGCCAGACCTCTTCCTGTCAGACCCCAAAAGGTTGAATCTGTTCAACTGGACATACCATTTTCAGTGGGAAAAATGGTTCGCCACTTATCCAAGTGACTTCTTCAGTCTCAGCTGACTGTGAGTTTCCCCAACCTTATACACAGTACCTTTGCACAGTGACTGAAACTAGTCCAGTTAATGAACAATGGGCTGTGAGGTCAGTTCCTTGATCATTAATATGCAAAGTGTCATGACCATTGATCAACAACCACTGATCAAAGACCACTGATCATTGATCATTGGCCATGAGTATAATAAAATGAACAGAATCAACCTTTTGGGATTTACTTTCCTGGGTGATTGAGGATGCATCAAAACATTTTTTCCATATAGTGTTTTAGCTTGAAGTAACTGCATCTGTTTCCTCTGTAAAGCTGTGTGATTTTAAACTTTATTTCCATTAATGGGGGTAAATATTATTTTGATTACCAAAGGGGTGTAGTGATATGAAGTAGAAACCTAGCATATCGACTTTAAGAGTCAGATCTGAAACTAACATTTGAAATCTGACTTTAAGAAGATGAACATGTCAAAATATAATATCCTGTAAACCCTCATATACTGTGTGAGCCTGGACATGGACATAATGTGTTGTCTCCAAAGTCCACCGTTAATATGAAAAGTATAAGCACATATCACGATGCAAGAAGAAAAGAATTTCTTGTTTATTCAGTGAATGTTTTTGTTTAGTGCTGGCAGGCCAGAATAACAAAATCAATGAAGCAGTGACCAGAAGAGGCTTGTTTGCTGATCCAACATACTTCCCTTTAAGAGGCAGCCTCCATGCTCATTTATAAAGACAAACAGGCATAATCTTGAAACATTATGCATTCGGGGACAAAAGGCGATATCGATTGTTGCCTGATTAGTTTAAGGTTTTTGACTCATTTACTGTTAACATCTGAATACCCAATCCTCAAAGGTGAATTTACTGACAAGATTTTGTGCAGAAGCACTTAATGAAGCTGAAACATCCTCCTGATCCCATGCTCAGAAAATGATCTGAATCATAGCCAGGGGTTGTGCATGCATTTATACACACAGATGCGTGGTCATTCTAAAAGTATAATATTTTTACCTTTGAATTAAGATATAAGAAAACAATAAATAATTTAAAAGTTTAGTTAATAACAGAGTTACAAAGTTAAAATAGTGACTATTATTAAGATTATTTAATATGTGGTGACACTGCCTTCAAACTGATTATTTATATAGTATTTTTTTTCCTCATTTACTCACATTTTATATATTCCATTAATAATCAATTTATATGCCTACAGTCTTGTCAAATTTATGCTAGCACAGTTGTGTTTGTTTGTGGAAATATTTGCTTATGGAGAGATGTCTTGCACCTGTGCAGCCCTCCAAAATTCCAACTTTGCATTGCTCAGTGTAAATGGCACTGTGCATTGGTGGAATGAATGCCAATTAGTTGACAAGTGGCCTGGAACATGGAAGGGAGACCGAGGCCGTTTCTCAATATGCGTATTTGTGTGTACTTGTGTTCTCGTGCACTTGTTATATGTCATCAGTTGCAGACCAAGTACTGTCCCAATTTAAAGTACACATCAAACCAAGTATGCTCAAAATTCCCAGATGTGTTCTCGCTCCTCTCATTCTATCAAGCATGCATCGGTGGTGACTTGTGTGGACCTGGTGCAGCAAATATCTAAGAATGCATTTCATCCAAAACGCAAACATGGCAATGGTGGAGGAGAGTGGCTAAGAAGTTTGAAATATTACTCTCTGTGTAACAAAATAAACTTTTAAGATATTTTCCAGCAAGAATGTAGCTGTGTAAACAAATATCTGCTCGATTTATCAAGACATCACATATTTGCAAAAGTGCTCTAACGTTTTTGGAGATGTCTGTTACCCCACCAGCTCAACAGCTGACCGCGGAGGTCAAGGCTCAGTAGAGCCAGCGAGAACACTTGATTCCCGGCACATCTTTTTGAAATCCTCATGGTCTTTTGCTATTCAGGTTCAACATGAGATAAGTCACTTAGGTAATTTCTAAATCTTATTTCAGTGTTTTATTTGTTCCTGAGCAAATCGGTTTGGCAGTAATTAAAGTTAAAACAGTTCAGTTATGAAGCTTATTTACGGCATTCACACTATTGTGATCCTGTTTCTCTTTATTCTACCTTGTTATTATTCTAGTTTAATTTTAAAGTCTTACTTTGAGATCTGTCAGCATATTTTAAATTGAATATTTCACCCATCATATCCCCCTGATGTAAAAATATGCTGTTCTTATTTAAACAGCTGACTGTAGAACATCTGACTAGTGTTGCTGAATAATGGGGGTTTCCCATACCTGTTTGAAGCGAATGCACATGCACAAAGTAATAATTAAAAAAAAAAGAAAAAAAAAAAAGGCTAATACAGGACCAGGTTCCCACCCCCCAGAGTCAAGCTTCTTGCACGTAATGTCTCCACAGTTATACACTGTAAAAGCTTATAAGGAATCATGAACCCAGCGTCTCTACTAAACATCAAACATGGTGTCAGAAGTTGTGATCTGGTCGTGTCCTAAAGAGCTGCCAACGAAATGCTAAGGCAAAAGTTTTCTCAACACCTTGATGACATAGCGAGCAAGCAACCAGCTAGCGTTGTTCAGCTATCGTATCAAAGGCTAGTAAACATTAATGACCATGTTGGAAGGATTCCGTAGACCAGAAACATTGATGTTCAAAGGAAACACTGCAAAGAAGCGGCATGTGTTCAAGCAAAAATACAATTCATTCATTGTAGCTGCTCATTCAGATAAGGATGCCCGAACTAGAGCGTTCATCCTACTACACTTGGCCAGCTCTGAAGCCATCGAGAAGGAGCGTGTCTTCCTTTACACGTGGAGAACACAGACCAGTGACCAGAGCAGAATCAAGAAAAGACGTGGAATGTCTCAAACGCAAATTCTGCAAACTGTGTAGTGCTCAAACAAACATAACTATAGAAAGGCACAAGTTTAACACCAGAAACCAATGACCGTGATGAGACAATAGTCTTATGTGGACTTGAAAAATAAGGCAGGCAGTTGCAGGTTTCGCCAACAACCTCATCAGAGACATACTCATTTGTGTAGTACATTAATGTACACCTTCCAGATATTGTACAAAAAAGGCTTACATTGCATGATCTGGGAGAGTTTGCAAGCCAAACCCCAACACCAAGGCGTAGGAGATGGACTGTTTAAAATTGTTTTTAAAAATTTACTTTTTTTTTTTTTGCTATTGATATTCATGGAAATTACATGTAAATTGATGTTGACAAAGTGAAATGTTGACCATGTTCTTACCAGTGAAACAGTTCCAGGTTTCAAGTGAAAGGTTAATTTTCAATCTATTGTTAATGCATTATGCTGAAGATGTTGCTGTTAGTCATCAGACATAAGCTAAAGAATAAGATTGTAGAACATCTCACTAGTGTTGTTGAATTCGAAGTGCATGCACGCAATAAAAAAAGAAAATGGCTATCACAGGACCGGGTTCCCACCCCCGGAGTCGAGCTGCTTGCATGTAATGTCTCCACAGTTACACAGTAAAAGCTTATAGGGAATCATGAACCCAGCGTCTTTTCTAAACATCAAACACTAACATTAAAAATATTTTAATTCAGAAGGAAACATTTTCTCCGGGAGCAGAAACAGGATGTTACATGGAGATCCTAAGACTGCTCCAGAAATGATCAAATTATGTTTTAAATATTTGTTCAATTCTCTTCCAAACCCCAGCAGACTATTGTCAGTCTTGAGTGTCTACTAAAATAAAAATAAAAGCATTCTAACATCTCATCTGTTTGTTTTTATTCAATAAGCAGCATAGCTGTATAGTACTTTTATTAAGACAGATTAAGCTTGAGTTTCTGTCATGAAGTGATTGTGCCCAACTGTATTAAGCTTAGACATTATGAAACAGATAAAAGTAAAAGCAAATTTGGCCAAAATGCTTAAAATACCTATTTAAATTATCTGTTTTTTTCTTAAAGAAATCTACTACATCATGTGTCTTTTCAATTGCAAATATTAATCACAGTGAAATTAAGAGGGGATAGCAGTAAAAAACCCTGGAGCTGAGATGTCATCGAGTATACTACCGTTCCAATTGTAGAATGACGATGAACTTACAAAGTGCGGACTAGCGAGAACATAAGTACGGACTTGTGTACTTGAGTATTGAGAAACGGGCAGAGTTTAGCAGGAGTGGGAGAGACAAGAGGGGGAAAAAAACAACAACAAACAAAACAAAACAAAACATTAAAGATTCAAACAAAATTAAAAATGTAATGTATAAAGTAGAGGCAGTGGCTGCCGTGGACAGCTGTCATGGTTTTTGAAACAGCAGCCCTCTATATGTTGTACAATCATGTTGCTATAATTAAAATAGGGAGGACTCTTAATTTTCACCAGCATCACCCTCAGAGGAAAACCTCTCTTTCTCCCCTGTAGGCCCGGCCCAGAAGATGGACAAACCCAGCATTTCATGAACAGTGGGACAGCGAACTTTGCATTAGAAAGTTCGCTGTCCTCAGCCAAGCTTAGACGCTCTGGACTGTTACATAAAAATGCTATATTCACTCCTGTAGAAAGTTATACATTTAAAATATACATTATCCTCTGTGGGTACTCTGGTACGAATGATACTGATTTGCTATTGGCAAAACACAGTTGGGTAGAATTCCAGGTTAAATTTTTTAGTTCAACATATGACAACTTATTATCTTTCACCAGTTTTTATTTAATGTCCTCTTCATGTAGCTGATTACATTCATTGTTAAAAGCAGAAACTGTGCAGATCTGAGATCAGCAGCGTTCTTAAACACCAAACTTACTGTTTATGCTCATTGTATACTGATGACTTTACATTTTGTCTTTAATTTTCTCAATAAAACAGCTGCAGCATTCACTAGCAGTACATGGTACTTTAGCCTTTGTACTTGATTCCATTAGTTACATCTGGCATTATTGCAAATTTACTCCAATATTAAATTAAATGTATTCTGCATTAAGAGTGAAGATACAGGATGATTTGTCTGCTGTCACTGGGTGGTGCTGAGGTCTGAATTTGAGGGCAGCTCCTGTAATCACAATGAGAAAAGAATCATTACAAACTGTCAAATGTGAAGTTTATCTCTGAAATCTGAAATAAAGCTGATATTTCCTTGTCCTCACACACCCGTATGTACGGGTAGCATACGGTAACAGTGATTTCTTTAATCAAAGTAAATTCATTCATGTGCACGGATTAGCTAATGAGCACAGCTTTACCTAAAAGCCAACTGTAAGCTTAGCTAGCTAGCTAAGGACTTTACTGATTAGCTTACAAACACACATTTAACTTACCGAAAAAGTGCAGCAGGATCTCAGGTCCTTCTGTTGATTACTGCAGAACATCTCATGTTGTCAGCATGACACAGTCAGTCATGGTTTTGTAAAGTAAACGCTGGCCCTCCTCTCAGCATCCATGCATCCATCTGCCATTCCCGAACAGAGATAGGCAAGTTTCTCCGTGATTGCAGCTGTTTGTCAGAGCTGTTACGATGACCCAATTGAACAGTATTATGGTCAATGTTCCCTCTAATTTTTCATGTGTCTGAGCAAACACACAAACTCCCTGAGCGATCCCTTGGACCACTGTGAGCGACATCAGACGTGTGCACTGTGGTCACGCCAGCATCTAATCCATCCAAGTTACATGGTTTATTAAAATAATCAAATTACAGCATTTACATTTATGTTAGACTACTTTTAATTAACTGCTTTAGCCCACTTACAATGAAAATTTAAAAAAATCCTGTTCATGACCTGTGTAGTATGTTAACACTATTGGAAGTAAAAATAACTTTAACTCCAATTTTGAAAACACAACTTTTTCTTTTTGTTTTCATAAAGCTCTGACTTGTATTATGAGTCTGTGGTCTGGGAGAGAGTCCTGTAACTCTGTCTGCAAAATACAGTATATAATGACCAATGTTGGGCAATTAATTATATAGTTACTACTTCAAAAAAGTAACTCAGTTTGGCAAACAACAAAGATTTTTGCAGCTATTTTTTTTTTAATGCAGCCAAGGCATTTTTAAATAAACATTTCAAACTATTTACAGAACAATCAGCTGTTCTGCATCAAATCTGATGCCACACAAATTATTTGTGCCACTCCAAAAAATAATTTCTGTCCACTATGAGATAAAGGAGAACAACAGCCTGATACCTGCAGGCCTGACAACAGGAGATGTATCACTCCTGTAACACCTGTAACATTCAGGAGTCGCCTCATTGTTCTGACACACACAACAAAACTATCGACTACACTACACACTAACTACACACTAACTACACAAGATTTGCGCTAAACGTCTCAAATCTCTCACATCTCAGAACACCGCCGTCACTCCTAAAACTTCTTCCGTTTCTTAACAACTAGATGCCACGTTGCCATATCATTTTTTGATTGGTCGACACGGTACTTTTTTCGACCAATAGGAAAGGGTGGGGGGGTTTTGGTGTTGTTTTTGCTCACAGGCGGAGAGTGCTTTCGAGCGTTTTCCTTATAAAACGCCGTTTTTACTGTTTCTTCCCGCAGTAAATATAAACAACGATAATATTCAGGAAGAAAACCAAACATTGCATATATTTTTATCATAACTCTGGTTTTACGTGGCCTATCAACACAATTTAAAAACTGGTATAAAGTCCACACTTTTTCCGTCAATTGTTCCGTCTGTCCTGCTCACATCTCCAATGGTTGTACATGTTGTCATTAACGTGGCTTCACTGCACATCAGCCACGCCGCTTTGCTGGCTAAAACACCGGTGTCGGCACATAAGGACGCTGTCATAGCCTGTCAACGACGTTGATTGGCTGCGTATATACGAATGTGAATCGCATTATTGGCTGGACTATGGGATAAGGTGGCATCGTTCTAATCCCATACGGGAACAGCCAGTCACTTACTGACTAACACTGCAAAACAGAATTGTTAAAGTATTAATTTTAATTTCAATTCAGGTTAGATTTTTTTTGTGCGCAACGCAGATTTTCTGTGCGCAGAGACCGTGCCAGCAGTGCGCAATTACGCACGTGCGCAGCTTAGAGGGAACATTGATTATGGTTATAATTAGAATCAGAGTTATAAGAAGGGAGACCCCTTGAACACAAATCCGCATGACGCAAACTACTAATATGGGCCGAAAGCACATCCTTGGAAAAAATTATCTGAGGAGAATTTTTATTTTTGTTTTACCCCAGTCCCACCTTCTAACATGGAGGAGGCGGGGTTTGTGACCTATACTGTAGCCAGACACCAGGGGGCGATAGAGACCTTTTGGCTTCGTTTTGGGGGGAGCTGTTAGGTCATTGGTTAGAACTTGGATCTTCTTCACGGTAACTGGTTGCGCTGCACATTTCTGACACTGCCCACATCTGACAAAACATGCAGGTAGACGGTCAGTCAGCACCTGCCCACGGACTACCAAGCCCATACTACCATTCAACGAGCTTTTCCCCACCATGACCGTATTCCTGCGTGCAACTGTTGCCGCTGAGCTAGGCAGCTGACGTACGGCTGTCTGTGTGCTCAGTGCCATCACCGGAGGACTGGGAAGCAAGAATTAGCATATCTGAAAAGGAAAGGTTGTTGGCGTTGTTTTCGCAGCTTTCAGTAAGATTAAAAACACTTTTAAGGAGAGGGGACTGAACTTGAACCGTTTACCATCTCCTTCCAATATTTAAGACTGACTTAGAGGAAAATGCCCCAGTTTTTGTATGGGAGGACGGCACACAGTAATTCCGCTGCGCTGTACACATGCTTAATGACCGTATGGAAAAGGGCCTTATAGAAATGTAAGCACAAGGACTTTAAAGGTTATAACAAGCGAAACAGATCGTGGCATAAATACGAGGGTTGTTAGCGTGACCGTGATAGTCATTGGTGAATAATGTCACACTCACCTGATGCAGATAACCTCCAAATGCTGCTTTTATGAGCCCTCGATCAAATCAATACCCAGCACTGAACCCCGTGGCGCTTTTTAAAAAGAGAGCTGAGCCTGCAGCTCAGTCATAACGGTCCTTCTGGCGCAAAATAAGCCCGTGCTCCGTCGCTCACTCGCTCCATCAGGTTGGGATTTTCTCGGGATATTTATGTGGCCCAGCAGCCTTGGCTGTTAGCCCCGGCTACCAGCAGCGACATCTGAGCCTTTCCTTTTGCTTCGGGCTAAATAAAGACTTAATCTCACACCGGTCTGTGCTGCGTCGAAAACACGGCAGCTCCAGTCTCATTAAAACAGCGCCGGCTTCGCGTTTGTGAGAGCAGCAGGCAAGAGACGAACAGCCGCGACGGTCCACAGCGGGAACACGGAGACCCGGTGTCGCTGCTCCGCTCAAGCTCGGCTACTTTCAGATCGCTCCGAGTTCCCAACACACTTTAAAATCCTCCAGTTAAGATATTCCAACATCGTCCGTGTCCTGGTTCTGTCGGAGTTTTCGGCCTCAACATACATAGCAGCTCTTTCTTCCTGACAGGCAGCCAACATCCAATCCCAGCGCTGGATTCTGGAAGTGTGGGAGGATACAAAGGAGTCGATTAAACCGATTGGAAGTCTTGGAATTGACTAACCTACTGATGGGCTGAAGACCTCAGCAGCCCGATTAACACAATCGAAACACAATTGAACCGAAGTACTGAGAAGAAAAAACAAAACAAAAGCTGAGGGTCAGTTTTGAGATTTTTGGGTTCATCACAGTTGACATTGCTTGACCTACCTACCTACAGGCTCTCTGTCAGGTCAAGCAAGGCAAACAACATTTGCCTTGTCATGTCTTCAAATACACCAAAGTCTCTCTCTGTCCCTCCATCTCCTTTCATCTCACAAAGCCTTCTGCCATTGGGATATTTCACCTAAATTCATCCATCCTTTATATCAGTGGCTGCAGCCAGCGATTGTCACTGGAAGAACACTTCCTTTGGATCCCATTGGGAACTGGAGTTTGTCTCGATTTCTCAGGCATGTCCATGTCCTCTAATGGCTGGACCTTGGCCAGCAGCTTTTTCTAGTTGTTTGTACATGCGCAATGGGGATAAATCTCAGATCTTTGACAGGACTTATGGGTGATTAGCATCCAAGACAAGCTGCCACTAGTTCTTCTCTGAGATCAGTTATGAGCCACACTTTGTGTGGAAACAGAGCTAGCATTAGCAAATGCATGATAAGTTTAACTAGCTGTTTTCAATAATATTTTTACGCCCTCTTGTAGATATTGAAAGTTAACCATGTCACAAGGTGCTTAAGTCTTATTTTTTAAAACATATATTTTAATATACTTTTATTAAAAAATAAGATGTATGCCTGTTTTTCTGAGCTCATTAACAGCAGCACCCATATAACACTGATGGGGACCTTTTTCCTACAGAATAATCATGTTCAGTTTTAATAATTTATAATGATAATAATAATAATTTAAGCCGACAGTCAGCATAAGATCTAGCATAAACCTGTCCCACAGGTGTTTTTTGGATCACATATGTATTTTAATTTATTTTGTTATGTTATGATTAAAAACATTTATAATTACATATTTAAAAATCTTAATTGTTCTTCTATAGATGCTACATATTCATTGTACAAGACAAAATCAGTTACAAGCACTATTAGCATCACTGTTTTATGAATTTATTTACAGATTTCAATGACAACACATATTAGTACCACTGCACTAAACATTGTTTAGCAAAATGTATTTACAATAAAACAGTGTACACATAATGACAACATTTAAATGTGACGTTACATATGTGAAACGTCACCAATTGTTTTGAGATCAGCTACTTCAAATATATAATTTGTAACGATTTGAGTGTTATGAAAATAATTCAAAAAGAGCCCACAAAGACACAAAAAGAGGTAAAACACACAAAAACCTAACTGAAACTAGCAAATTCCATTACCCCCCTCCCCTCCACGATACAGAGTTGTGGTATGACCTAATTTGTAGGTCTTTATATAGACTCTTAGTTCATCAGCCAAGGAACTGGAGCAGCTGCCACTAAGGTAACTCAGAAAACAGAGAAAAAGATTAAACGAAGTCATATACATAACAGTGTAAACTAAAGTGTGCACACTTATTTTAGAATACAGTATTGTGTGCTTGTATAAATCAATCAATTCTGAACCAAAACCAATTCTTTATTACTCTTTAAAATAAATCATATTTTTAAAGAAAGCAAAATATAAGTGTAGTGTTATGTATAAGTCTCTATTGTAGCACTGTGATGTTTGGCAGATATTACTCAATATGTGTGGCTATAACTGCAGCCACCACAGGAACACACATAAATACATAGACTATGTCCGTTATAGTAAGGTTAAAGCAGGCAGCACAAAACAGGTAATTCAGCGGTCCCCAACCTTTTTTGCGCCACGGACCGGTTTATGCCCGACAATATTTTCACGGACCGGCAATAAGGTGTGGCGGATAAATACAACAAAATAAAACTGCCGGTACCGAAAAAAAGAAGATTTATTCATAACACACCTGAAAAGACCCAGGAAAACCGAGTTAACGATAAAAACGATAACAAAATAACCCTGAAAACCGATAAAAACCCTGAAAACCATACATTTCACACCTGAGCCTCAACTCTCGCGGCCCGGTACCAAACGACTCACGGACCGGTACCGGTCCGAGGCCCGGGGGTTGGGGACCGCTGCTCTAATTGGACCCAATTTTTTATGGTGGAACAGTTTGTATTAATGCAGCTCTCCTGAGCTCCACCTGAGTATCAGTCCTCAGAACAGTGGATTTTGCACTTTCACAGTGTTTGTCGATTTCTATCTGAAGAGTTATTTCTTGTATCAGAAGCATATTGATTTACCTTCAGCCTCCTCAGTGATCTGAACTGCCTCACTTTTTTCAGAGAGAGGCCTACATTTACACTGGATTATTTTGGTTAGCAGGCCTACAGTGCTCTCCCTCACGCTCGCTTCTCATGAGTTATGAGTCCTTTTCTTGGGAGAATGCTGGTTATTACTGAACTGGCTGCATCTTTGTAAATAAATCGTTAGTGAATCACACTGCAATTGTGACATCACAAAATTTGCCTCACTAAATAAATCTGCCCCACATTTAAATGAAATCCATCTTATTTTCCCATATTTTAGAGTTGTGATCCAGTGAAACTCCTTTCTTCCTCCCTGTTTAATATTTCTGTGTCTGCCGAAAAATTCCTTCCACCCATCACTTATCCCAGCTGAACTGCAGTGTAGTAAAAATTAATTCTTAGGACATTAATCCTTAAGACTGCAAAACAGCAAGGCACACTGTACGAACACTGATTATACAGAATCTTAAGCACACTTTTATCAGTTAATATACTGTAGATCATAATCTTGAGCTTCATAGCATTTATAGCACCTTCACGTGCTATAAATGCTGGCTTCCTAGAGTATTTAAAAGTAGAATGGGAGGGAGAGGGTTCAGTTTTCAGGCCCCTCTTTTATAGAACCCGCTTCCAGTTTGGATTCAGGAAACAGACACTATCTCTACTTTTAAGATTAGGCTTCAAACTTTCCTTTTAATAAAGCATATAGTTAGGGCTGCATCAGGTGACCCTGAATCCTCCCTTAGTTATGCTGCAATAGGTGTAGGCTGCTGGGGCATTCCCATGATGCATTGAGTATTTCTTCTTCAGTCACCTTTCTCACTCCCTATGTGTTAACAGACCTCTCTGCATTGAATCATACTTGTTATTAATCTCTGGCTCTCTCTCTTCCACAGCACGTCTTTCATCCTGTCTTCCTTCTCTCAACCCAGATGGCCCCGCCCCTCCCTGAGCCTGGTTCTGCTGGAAGTTCCTTCCTGTTAAAAGGGAGTTTTTCTTCCCACTGTTGCCAAAGTGCTTGCTCATACACTGTAAAATATAACTTGTTGTTTCAACTTAAAAATATGAGGTAAAGGGCTGCCTTAAAATTTTAAGTTAAGTCAAGAAATAGAGTTTGTTCTTATAACACAACCAATTGTTATCTTAATGAAAAATCACATGTTGTCTAAACTTTCATCTTAGTTTAGTTGACTGAGATTTGTTAGTCAGTTCAACTCCTTTAATTGTCATTTTTACTTGGGAAAACCCTTTCAGCTAAATTAAAATAATCTATTGTTTAAACTCTTGTCCTAGTTCAGTTGACTTGGGTTTTTTAGTTAATTCAAATACTTTAGTAGTTCTTTTAACTTAGGAATCTATTTTAGCTTAACTAACATAATCTGTTAGCTAAGTTGATTTAAGTTTATTAATTAACTGAGCTCCTTAAGGTAGCTGAGTGAACTTGTAAATCAGTTTCATTTTAATTATCAGAGTTGATTGACTGGATGTAAAGAAAATGTGTATTAAACATCTTAAGTTTTGTTTTGTTTTTTAGCTTTCTAACATCCATTTCAGCAAAACTACCTGTTAGGTTTATCTTAGATCTCAGGTTTAAATATCTACATTCCTTTAAATTAATTTTCTGTTGTTTACAGAAAAAAAAAAAACCCCACAGATTCCATTAAAGTCTATCTGATCATTTCATACAGAAAGTTTGTTTTAA